>NW_007252147.1:1417059-1418401 GCF_000164805.1 Carlito syrichta
AGGCGGGTCTCAAACCCGCGGGCTCAGGCAATCCACTCACCTCAGCCTCCCAAAGGCGCGGGATTACAGGGTGAGCCACCGAGCCCGGCTCACAATGTCTATCTTTTACATCACCTTGGATTTTCCTCTAGTCAATTGTTAATCATTCATTTATTCTTTCTTGCAGTCATAGATCCAGACAGTAGACGCTTGTCTGGTCACCAGTATATTTCAAGTACAGTACTATGCAGTAGTTGAAGAAGCATCTTCCTTTACTATATAGTAAGAAAAGCATACATGTAAACAAAAATGGATTAGAGTTAGGTTTGACTTCAAGTAACAGAAAACCCAAATAACAATGTGAACAACATAGAAGTTTATTTTTTCCTCATGTGAAAATCCAGGTTAGCAGTGAAGGGCTGACATGTGCCCCCAAGGTTTCAGAAACCAAGACCCCTGGTATTTTGTTACTTCACCATGTGTGACCTCTGTTCCCTACTTTGCCCATGACAAATGGCCCTTCCTAACTACAGAGGAGGTCCTGCTGCCATAGAGGAGAGAACAGACATCGGGAGACAACTAGTAGCCTATATCACACAGCCAAAAATATGTTGTAACAAGACACAGAGGAGGAAGGAGGAAAGTTACCAGCTGTCTGGTTTTGAGATCAAAGCAAGCTTCCTGGAGGAGTTGTCACTTTGGCTGTAGTTTTAAAGATAAGTAGGTTGAAGACTATTTAAAAGCTTTGGTGCCAAACTGGACGATTTCTGAAATAACCAGTGGTAACTTTTCGACCATAAAGAGAAAACAGAGCCACTTGCACAACCTGAGATTGGAGCTTTTTTTTTTTCTTTGAGTTGAAGTCTCACTCTGTCTCCCAGACTGGAGTACAGTGGCATGCTCCCAGTCACCGCAGCCTCGACCGGCTGGGCTCCGGCGATCCTTCCACTCAGCCTTCCAAGTAGCCAGAACTACAGGCACGCGCCAAAACGCCCAGCTAGTTTTGAATTTATTGTAGGTATGAGGTCTTGCCAAGTTGGGCAGGCAGGTCTCGAACCCATGGGCTCAGGCAATCCACCCACCTTGGCCTCCCAAAAAGTGGGATTACAGGCTGAGTCACGGAGCCCAGGGAGATTAGAGTCTTGAAAACCATTAGTATTTGAAACAGTTTGTGGTTTTGCTTTGGGTTTAGAAATATCATGGAAAGGGTACCTATCTATATTAGAGAGAGACAGAGATTGAAAGAGAGAGAGAGAAGAGAAGAGATGGAGAGAGAGGAGAGAGATAGACAGGAGAGATTGAGAGAGGGGAGAGAGAGAGAGAGAGAGAGAGAGAGAGAGAGAGAGAGAGAGAGAGAGAGATT
>NW_007252147.1:1418707-1443070 GCF_000164805.1 Carlito syrichta
GGCCACTGCACTCCAGTCTGGGCGACAGAGTGAGACTCCAACTCAAAAAAAAAAAACAAAAACAAAAAACAACAACAAAAAAAACTCACTATCACGGTACCTGGTTAGTGGAATATTTTTGGAGAAGAAAATCTGTCCATTCTCTAAACTAGAGTGAATTGGAGCAGAGTCAGAAAAAGCAAAAGCTCTTATAGTTTTACCCAGAATCTCCCAGTGCTGTCATTGTGCTCACATATGTGCAGGGAAGAACTCCAGCATTTATTTTGCATTGACCAATTTTGCACTGAAGGCTCCTAGGGCACTGACGCCAAGCTTCACACAGAACCAACAGGGTCTCCCCACCTCTCCATCTGATGGCTATGGGAGGGGACGTGGAGGGACAGTCTTGGAGAAGGACCTTCTCCAAATATGCATGGACATAATGGGGGCACATTCCATCCCTTGTACACACCCCAAGACAGACAATTAGCAATCATTCCTCTGACCCTTCATGCAAATATCCCCTGCAGCAATGACACCACCACAAGGTAACGGGCAGTTTAATTGTTTCTCAGATTTTATTTTATTTTATCTTATTTTTTTGAGTTGGAGTCTCACTCCATCGCCCAGGTTGGAGTGCAGTGGCACGCTCACAACAGCGTCGACCTGCTGGGCTCAGGCGATCCTTCCACCTCAGCCTTCCCAGTAGCCAGAACTACAGGTGCGTGCCACCGTGCCTGGCTAATTTTTTCTTAATTTATTGTAGAGACGCGATCTCACCATGTTATCCAGGCAGGTCTCAAACTCATGGGGTCAGGCAATCCTCTTGCCTTGGCCTCCCAAAGTGCTGAGATTACAGGTTTGAGTTACCGCGCCCAGCCTCTCCACCAGATTTTAAACTCCCTGAAGAGTTTTGTCAAAAAGTGAGTACCGACTGAGAACAAATTGAAAAGAATTTGAGAGCTATCTCACAGCACCTCCAGATCTTCATTGGATGAGAGAGGGCAAGTGTACCCTACGTTGTCTCAGGGTGGAAGTCCCAGGGTGGTGGCTCCGGTAGACATGTTATGGCCAATAGATACGTTGTGATCCGCCTACACAGGGTTTCATTAAAAGTGGATTGGTTGCCAGGGTTTGAAAAATGAGAGATTAAAAAAATGAAGTCCAAATGTCTGGCAATTTCTTTTTTTTTGAGTCGGAGTCTCACTCTGTCATCCAGGCTAGAGTGCAGGGGCACGCTCATGGCCACCGCTGTCTCTACCTGCTGGGCTCAGGTGATCCTTCTGCCTTAGCCTTCCTTCTAGCTGGAACCACAGACATGTGCCACCATGTTTGGCTGATTTTTTTCTTTATTATAGAGACGAGGTCTCGTCATGTTGCTCAGGCTGGTCTTGAACCCCTGAGCTCAGGTAATCCTCTTACCTCCACCTCCCAAAGTGCTGGGATTACAGGCATGAGCCACCGTACCCAGCTATGTCTGACAATTTCTACATGGTGGGAGCCGAGTAGCAGTTCTTCCTAGAAGGGTGGGCACTTTGCAGTTCACCAGCATAGAGATTGCTGAACAAGGGGTGTGTGTGTGTGTGTGTGTGTGTGTGTGTGTGTGTGTGTGTGTGTGTGTGTGAGAATATGCACATACACTACTAGGGGAATTAAGCAGCAAGAAGAGATTGTTTTTAATTTTTTTTTTTGAGTCGGTCTCACTCTCACCCAGGTTGGAGTGCAGTGGCACCATCATGGCTCACCAGAGCCCTGACTTTTTGGACTCAGGTGGTCCTTCCATCTCACCCTCCCAAGTAGCTGGGACTACAGACTCATGCCACCATACCTGGCTACTTTTTAAAATTTTTTTTATAGTGATGAAGTCTTGCTATGTTGTCTAGGCTGGTCTCAAACTCCTGAGCTCAAACAATCCTCTCATCTCAGTCTTCCTATGTGCTGGGATTACAGGTGTGAGTCACCACATCTGCTGAAATATTAATTACATCCAGCTTCTTTCTAAAGAAGGCACAACCTGGATGGCCTCTTTTACTATGTAAACACTTAGAAAAGAATTTTAGGTATGGAAATGCTGTTACAGGCCCAGGAAAGAACAGAAACAGCAACAACTTCAAATCAAATCACCATGTTGTTGTAAACATGCCCTATCTCCTAGTTTCCTTTTTTTTTTTTTGAGTTCGAGTCTCACACTGTCACCCAGGATAGAGTAGAGTGCAGTTGCATACTCATGGCCACTGCAACCTCCACTACTGGGCTCTGGCAATCCTTCCACCTCAGACTTCCAAGAAGCTGGAACTACAGGCACGTACCACCACGCCAGGTTAACTTTTTGGTTTATTGTAGAGATGAGGTCTCACCAAGTTGCCCAGGCTGGTCTTGAACCCATGAGCTCAGGCAATCCTCTCACCTCAGCCTCCCAAAGTGCTGAGATTATAGGCATGAGCCATGGTGCCCGGCCCCTAGTTTCCTTTTATGATTCCAGTCTGTGTATTTTTGTGAAGAAGTGTACCTATTCCATTTATAATACCACATCACATTTTCCAACTAATGCTAGATAAGCTGGTCAAAAATATACACTGCATCCTGAATCTCTGCTGAATTTAATCATCTATTTTTATAGTGACCAAAGACACTTCCCAAGGGGATTGCTTCCGATAGCCAGGGAGTTTGCTCTAAAACTTCTTTTTAATGACTCAAAGTCAAGTACTACCAAATAAATAATACTTATTTTTTCAGGGGCATTCAGTGTACTCCTCGGATGAAGGACTGACTTGCCTAGGTAGTTATAGTTAGTTAACCAGTAGAGGAATGGAAGGTAGACCCCAGAGGATTTATTCTCTCCCCAACAACGGTATTTAGGGTACAGGAAGGCACTTGGGTCACAAGGAGGCCTGGCTATGAGACAGGATCTTGGTGTCAACCTGGCTCCCGGGCAAACATCCGCCCATGGAGTTCCTGGAGGGAGGTCAGCGTTTTCAGCACCCTGTACTGAGGATGACACCTTTCTCCCGCAAATGGAGAATGATCTGATGTGATAGAAATGTAGATCTTCTGTTAAGGAGATTTGCTGGTTAAAATAAAGATGCTCATCCATGATGGGAGTTTGCTATTTGAGGCTCCCTCCAAAATGGAAGAACCCCACAGTATTTGGAGCCCGGGAGCACTCTCAAAGTCAGCAAATGTATAGCCTCAGGCAAGACCTGTTTGCAGGAACATCTTGTTTTTTGTGACTCATGAAAGGAAAAACAGCCCTCAGCAGGGACCTATGGGAGATAAACCTTGGGGACAGGGACAGGCCTGTCCCTTCCATGTGAGTTACATTTGGAAATCCTCATCTTCACAGTAATAAGAGCTGCCAGTCTGCAGAGGGTGAATTAGCACTGACACCACAAGACACAAGGGAGACACGAGCATGGCCAGGGCGCCACACCATCGGGAGCCTAGAGCAATCTGCTACGCCCACATGACAATTCACTATGACAGGTTGGTCTCAGGCTTGCAGGACCCAGTTCAGGCCTGACCTGCTGATGAGTCACCCACAGCGGCTCCAGTGACTCCTTGGATCCAGCAGCAAAGGGAAAAAAAAAAAAAAAATCCAGAAAGAAGAGACCTGGATGACTTGGTTACTGACACCCGATGCTCTGGTAGTTTGTGTCACAAGTTCGATTCCCCCAGGAGGCCAACCATTTCACAGCTCCGGCTTCTCCTGGAGTAATTACTCCTGGAGTAAATGTGCCTGCTTATTGCTAGCTGTGCTGTGCACAGTTTCCTTGCCCAGGATTTTAAAGCCTGCAGTAATTTGACAGGTAAACCAAAGGCTTCAGAGATAGCTCCACACTGGCTCCTTATGCCTCACCTATTCCTCCAGGACTATTACAACTGAGCTCAGAGCCAAGGTGAACGTCAAGATAAGGCATAACTCAACAGCCAGTGTCTTTGTGTTTTGTATGGACAAGAAGAGTAAAGTAATTCATATGTCTATGTGTCTAGAAATGATAACTAGAAGGATTTGGATTCTATTGTGATGTCAGTACACTTGGTCTAAACCATTCCGGGTATCCTTATATGCTCCTAAGAACGTATTTAATCCCCATGGTCACTCTCAGTGTCTGCCTAGAAGCTGAACATTTTCTTTATGCTCTCATGAGTTCGGGGCCAGATCCCTTGGCATGCTACATCAACACAGCTGTTTAGATAAACAGAGTGTGACCATGGATCAGCACCAGCAACTGCAGCCACTGCTTGTTTGGGTGAGGAATGGTGAAGCCAAAAAAAGGAGGGGAAGAAATCCCCTGTAACGTTAGCCAGATTGTAAGGAAGTTTTCTGAATTTTAGCCAAGGAGCTAAGATTAGCAGTCATACTGCACTCTTTTTATAATCAACTTTTGGCCTCAATCATGGAAATTTATTCATGTAACATACATCCATATATCTATATCTATACCTATATCTATATATCCATATCTATGTCTATATCAATACCTATATCTAAATTAATACCTATATCTATACCTATATTTATGTCTATATCTATATCTATACCTATAGCAATAGCTATATCTATATCAACACCTATATCTAAATCAATCATTACCTATATCTATATTTATACCTATACCTATGCCTATGTCTATATCTATATCTATACCTATATCCATATCAATACCTATATCTAAATCAATACTTATACCTATATCTATGCCTATGTCTATATCTATACCTATATCTATGTCTATATATCTATATCTATATCAATATCTATATCTATACCTATGTCTATGTCTACAGCTATACCTATACATATATATATACCTATATCTATGTCAATATCTATATCTATATCAATACCTACATCTATATCTAGATCTATACCTGTATATGCCTATATCTATAACAATACCTACATTTATACCTATATCTATGTCAATACCTATACCTATACCTATATCTATATCTGAGAACACAAACACACACACAGAGTTGTTGTCTATATTCCTGTTACAGGCCAAACTCTGGGAGGTATACATGACCAAGGCCTTGCCATCTAGAAGTCACAGAACCAATACCAATTTTGCCATGTCGCAGCTCTGAAGGGTTGCACTACCCAGACCTGCTACCTAGACCTGGTCCTACTGTTTCCCTCCTCTGGTTTTCCCACAGCACTCATGGAAGGGAATCAGAGATAGGCCATCGCCATTTTGTGCTCCCAGAATGGAGACTAGGTGAGGGCACTCCACCCCAGCTTCCCTGAAAAACCTGGAAAAGGACCTTATTTGAAGCTGATGGCACATATTCTCTGCAAACCCATGAGGTGTATTCATGCAGAGGGAAAATTTTATCCTTTCCACATCAAATCCCACTTGGACTCCTGAATCACTGAACCATCACAGCCAACCCTCCATATCCCTAAGATTCATACCAGTGGATTCAACCATCCATGGGCCAAAAATATTCAGAAAAATATGGTTGCCTCTGTACTGGACACGTGCAGACTTTCTTTTCTTGTCGTTATTCTTTAAACAATACAGTGTAATAACTATTTACATGGCATTTACATTATATCAGGTATTATAAGTGATATAGAGATGATTTAAAGTATATGACAGGATTATGTAAAGTTACATAAAAGTCATAAGGATGACTTAAGTTACATGCTAATACTACAAACTTTCATATAAGGCACTTGAGCATCCTTGAGTTTTGTTATCTGCGGGAGGACTGGGGGGAATGGTAGTCCTAGAACAAATTCCCTATGAATAAGAAGGGATGAATGTGTTTAACATTTTCATATACTCTGTTTCATCTGTGTAAGACACTGACAATCCAGGATACACTATCATTTTACATCCAACTAAGAAAAACCTAGCCTACTAAACTGTGGCATGCCATTGGCAGTAAGATGTATTCTGATTTCAGAACTGCTAAGGGGTATAAAGAAAACAAAAAAGACCTTTCTAGAATCAACACAACCCGGGCACTTGTCTCTCCAACCAGACTGTGAGCTCCTAGAGGGCGGGGTGCATGCCTGACAGTCTTGTGTGCTTTGCTGTGCCTAGCAAGGTGTCAACCACACAGAAAGTACGGTAAAACACACTTGAATGAATGAATGAAAAGTGAGAAAGTACAGTAAAACACCCTTGAATGAATGAATGAAAAGTGAGCGGCTGATACAAAGTCTACATTCTACCCACAGGAAGTGCTCTGAGCAATCAGCCAACCCAGTCAAAGCAGAGGCAGAAAGTTCCTGATTGGGCCTTGTTCCTACTGCACCCAACGTTGGCAACACCCAGATTCACCGAGCTGGTGGGGAACTTCAGAACCACACCCCTCATGCACTCAGTTCAGCTCGAGGCCGCCCCTCTCCAAGGCCTGGTCAGCCAGCTGCTGGCCAGACACACCACAGCGCCAGGCTCCCTGGGGACCTATTTATGTTTCTCCTGAAAACCGGTGTGTAATATCAAACTCCTGAACATAAAATCCAAGTTCAAGCGGACTGTGGGAGCTGGCTATTTCGGGGAACCTGCTGGCGAGTTCTCCTGTAAAGTCAATAACCACCCCCTGATTTATCTATTTTATAACTCTGGATTTTTGTGTATCCTGTTCCCTTAGAACAAGGCACACCCTTATATTGGGTTTCCCCACAGTAGAGTCTTTGTGCTGGGTCAGTGGCTCGAAGGGCTTTTGCCATGACCGGCCTCTCTCCCTTGAGGGTTTCTGGTCTGCTCAGGCCCCAGTTAGACCACACCCCTTCCTTCAGGTGCCAGGGCTTCTCTGTTGTGCAGGAGCAAATGGAAACCACATTTAGCTTTGTTTCATTTCCTTTAGAATGAAGTTCACTTCTGACCAGAGTTGCATTCCAACTTTCGAGAGATGGACCACAGAGATAATGCAGGTATGCGCCCCGCACAGAGCATACGTGAACACGCCACATGCGTGCAGACAGAGAGGGAGGGTGTGTCATACATTCCACCCGCGTGTCCTGAGCATCTAAGGCATTCCTGGCTCTGACCCACCTCTTTTTGGGGAATAAAGAGATGCCTAAGACTCAGCCTCTGGCCTTGTGAAACTCACTGTCTGGTTAGAGTAAGCTGTGCTGCGTGACACCAGGCAGGTCTGAGGATGCTCCATCCTGAGAGGGGTGAGGAAGTTTGTACCCCCTGAGAGGGGTGAGGAATCTTGAAGTCGGGTCTTGGGAGACAAGAAAAGGAGGAAGGACAACCAGAAAGTGAGACAGTGTGTGCAAAGGCTGATAGACGACAGAAGCTGATAGACTTGCTGCAGTTGACACTGAGGAAAGATCCAGAGGATTCTGTTAACCCAACAATATTCCATTTTTAGAGTGACCATTTTTAGAACCCAGGGAACTAGGGAATTGGCAGTGAGGGGACACTCTGCAGCATACCCTCTTCACTCTCACCCTGTGACAGTGAGGCAGAATGCTTCCCTTGCCTGGGCCGGTATTTGCAAGGTCTCCGGGGAACCCTGAGCTTGACCTCCCAAAGCTCCTGTTTCCCACAGACCTTGGAGCCTACACTCCTCTCTCTAGGCAGCATCCGAAACGGGGCCCATCGCCCCTGAAAACCTTCGCCCCTGTCATTTTTCAGGGTAGAGGGTGAGAGAAGCAGGAGATGGCCAGTGAGAACTGAAGATGGTCCCAGGACAGGGCTGTGCCAGCCCATCAGAAATGCCAAATGACTTTTTTTTTTTTTTTTTTTTTGAGTTGGAGTCTCACTCAGTCGCCCAGACTGGAGTGCAGTGGCCGCTCCCGGCCACCGCAGCCTCGACCTGCTGGGCTCCGGCGATCCTTCCACCTCAGCCTTCTGAGCAGCCGGAATTACAGGCGCGCACTACCACACCCGGCTGATTTTTTGATTTATTGTAGAGATGAGGTCTCGCCTGCCCAGGCGGGTCTCGAACCCGCGGGCTCAGGCCATCCACTCACCTCAGCCTCCCAAAGGCGTGGGATTACAGGCTGAGCCACCGAGCCCGGGCCAAATGACTTCTTTACAGTTGCTTAGTCCTCTTCCCTGGCCCTTCCTAAATTGTCACACACTTGAGATGCTTGTGTGCTCACATTTGCCTGGCCTGCTCTTCTGTGTGTGCCTCCAGGATGTGATAATCCCTGGAAAACAAGAGTTCTCACGACCTCTTCAAAGCCCGTCAAAGTGGTGAGAGACATCACAAGCAGTGACGATGTGTCTGTCTGAGGCTTCAAATCTCATACCCCTAATCTCTGGGCTCAGCTTCCTGGGTTAACTTCTTAGGACCAGAGCTGAGCTCTGTTATCATCTGTGGACAAGTATTCTCCCACTCGCTATTAGCAGGCAGGTGTCATCTATTTCCCTTAATACTATGTAATCAGTATAAGGATGATAGAATGTGAGAGGTGAATTGTGGTACCTTACACTTGGAAGAGTCATAGAGGGCCCTGGCTCCACCAACTGCCAGGACTCCTTCCCCACATCCTGGGCCATAGGTGGTCCCAGCCTTTCTCATTGACTGACTTGGTGTTTGTTCTGCTTCTTCCTGCACCTCACGCTCCAGAAGTGTTAGCCATTCTTCTACATATGAACTTGACATCTCTCTCCCTGTTACTTTTAGTAACTGCATAGGGTTTGCCTCCTAGCAGCCCTTAGAGCGAATTTAACCCTTTTTCATATGTCACATTTAAGACCTCTAAATTATGTGTTCCATCCCCACCAGCACCCTCTACCTTTTCCTTTTTTTAGGATAAACACAGTTTCTACAATTATTCCTCACGTGATCTTTAGGTCTTGCATTTCCCTGGTTGCTCGCTTCCAAATACACTTCAGTCTTTCAGGGTCAAACTAAAAACGGGATGCCGCTGGGTTAATAGAATCCTCTAGGTCTTCCCTGAGTGCCAACTGCAACAAGTCTGCCAGCTCCTGTGGGACCCTGACATGTACTCTTGTTTACACACCCATCCACCCTACTGAACTGTGAGCCCTTACTCCCTTGGCCCCCCAAGCCCTCACCCAAGTGCAGATGTAAATTTCAGGATCCAAAAGATGATGTGGAATAGGAGAATTGCGTTTTAACTTTCTTGGTATTCCTAGCCCCTAGCACAAAACCTGGAAACCCGCAGGCACTTAATAACTGTACAGTCAACCAATCAATACGTGTGTTTAATGAAAGTAGGGTAAGCTTGCGTTTAGTTTCTTTTTTTTTTTTTTTGTGAGTTGGAGTCTCACTCTGTCACCCAGACTGGAGTACAGTGGCTGCTCCCAGCCACCGCAGCCTCGACCTGCTGGGCTCCGGCGATCCTTCTGCCTCAGCCTTCCAAGTAGCCGGAACTACAGGTGCACACTACCACGTCCGGCTAATGTTTTATTTATTGTAGAGACGAGGCCTCGTCAAGTTGCCCAGAAGGGTCTCGAACCCACGGGCTCAGGCAATTCACTCACCTCGGCCTCCCAAAGCACTGGGATTACAGGCTGAGCCACCGAGCCTGGCCGCATCTAGTTTCTCAGCAATGTATCAATGCTTATGGGTAACTGCAATCTCATGGTCCATTTCAGATGACCTTCTATAAGGAGAACCTGTCGCTTCTACTTGTATGGTTGACTTTTCTTTTTCTTTTTTTTTTTTTTTTGAGTCGGAGTCTCACTCTGTCGCCCAGACTGGAGTGCAGTGGCCGCTCCCGGCCACCGCAGGCTCGACCTGCTGGGTTCCGGCGATCCTTCTGCCTCAGCCTTCCCAGTAGCCGGAATTACAGGCATGCGCTACCATGCCCGGCTGATTTTTTGATTTATTGTAGAGATGAGGTCTCGCTGCCCAGGCGGGTCTCGAACCTGCGGGCTCAGGCAATCCACTCACCTCAGCCTCCCAAAGGCGCGGGATTACAGGCTGAGCCACCGAGCCTGGCACGTTGACTTTTCTTAATGTAAATTTAGGATTTGAGATTTATGTAACAACCCTTTCCAAAACTGGGTGATTTAAAACAATGATTTATTATGCGTCGCCATTTTGTAGGTTGACGAGTTTCAACTGGGTGGTTGCTTGTGCGGTTACTCACTCAGCTAGGAGCGTGGCTGGGCTGGAATGCTCCAAAGACCTTTCATCCTCAAGAGTCCCTTTTCTTGTGGCTCCTCATCACTGAGTACTCTACCCTGAGCTTCTTTGCAGCCAAGGGACTGGCTTCTAAGAGGGAGTGGCTTCTAAGGTTCCAGGTGGACAAGCCCTGCATGCAAGTGCCTATGTAACTTCTGATTGCCTCAAACTTACTAATGCCTTATAGTCAAAGCAAGCCCAGAGTCAAACCCAGAGCCAAGGTGGATGGGAACTACATAAGGCAATGGACGCTGGGAGATGTGGGTCATCTGGGGCCACCAGTGTCACGTCTACCACATTTATCTTATTAGATGTCACTCACTGTTGCACTTTTGAGAGGGAATATTTTTTGCTCAAGTCTTTACAAAATTCAGATTTTTCTGGATATAGGCAAGCCTGATGACGATGTGATATCGTTTATTGGCTACTGGCTGCCAGTTTGTTCTTTATATATTTATATATTTATGATTCATGTAAAAATCCCAAGTACAGAATTTCTGCTCCCATTGGAGAGATAAGGAAAGTGAGATTTAGAGAAACTCGATAAGTTTCTCGAGTCTCACAGTTAGCTAAAGGCAAGATTTCAACTTACATCTCTTTAATTCTAAAGCATGCTCCCCCTCACCTTACCATACAGTCTCTCAGAGTCTACATTTTTAACTGAAAGAAACTTATAATTCCCTGTGAAAAAGTATTTGTCACATTCTAATAAAAAACTAAAGTCAGCCAAGCATGGTAGTTCACACCTGTAATCCCAGCACTTTGGGAGGCAAAGACGAGAAGATTGCCTGAGCCCATGGATTTGAGACCAACCTGGGCAACATGGCAAGACCTCGTCTCTACAATAAATAAAAAAATTAGCTGCTCATGGTGGCACATGCCTGTAGTTCCAGCAACTTGGAAGGATGAGGAGGATCGCCTGAGCCCAGCAGCTCAAGGCTGTGGTGGCCATGAGTGTGCCACTGTACTCCAACCTGGGTGACAGAGGAGACTGACTCAAAAAAAAGAAACTAGAGTCAGAAAATGCAAAATAACGTTTCTTTTTTTCAGGGGTTCTTTAAATGTTCAAATCTCATTTTGGTCTAGGGCATTCAGGTTTCTTATGCTTTATAGAGCTAATTCCCCTGAGTAGTGAAGGAACCCTAAAATGTTGATCTTATAGTAGGGCTGGGATGTTTAAATACCTGGATGAAGGTTCTCACAAGACTTTGTCTACATAGCTATAAGGCAGAGCTCCTAAACACAAAAGCTGGGTTTGAACTTGAAGTCAGTCTTTACTCCATCTATGCTGTCTGGATTGCCAGTCTAATTGGCCTCCAAGTAGAGAACTATGCTTTTTTCTTTATCTACTCTGGTAAATTATTAAAGAACTCTTCTCCCAAGGGGAGATCATTAACCACCTGGGAGGTTGCAGAAGGCCTCTGGCAGGTGCAGCAAGGTGAACCAGTGCAGCTCTGTTTAGGATGGCAGGACTGAGCTTCCTTGGGCAGCTTCCCCTGGTCAGCCCGAATGAGGGAAATGCCACCACTAGGCAGGGGGCTGATGGGTAAGAATAGAGGCAAAGGCGGGAGAGAAGAAGGCCCCCTGGTCCGGCCTGCAGACAGATTTCAAACTCATGAGGTAATACAACTCCCATTTGCTTGAATGAAAGTGGGCCATACATACCTGCATTTACTCACACTTCCTCCCTCCTCCCTTGGGGGATGAAAATGCTGGGTGACAGCTCTTTCACTTGAGGAAGTAGAGGCTGGGGCAAATCCCAGACTGGTCACTGGAGAAACATCTGTGTGGATGGCACAAGAGAGAGGAGATGCAAGCAGGAGTCATAGAACCTTGGCTAGCCTGTTCATCAGGCTAGTCTCTTCATGACACAGGTGAGGCAACCTGGGAGGGTCCAGGGCATGGCCAAGGCCATAAACTTCCTAAGAGCCACAGTGGAGCTAAAACCCGCACCTTCCGGGCAGGGCTTTCTCCTTGGCATTGGTGCTGTTGCCAATCTCAGTTTCTTTAACTAGTGTATTGGGCCGACGGTCGAAAGCATTTTTCTCTCAGGATTGAGAGACTAGAGGGTCGGAGTCTTGGCCTTGAGGCCAATAACTCACAGCCTAGTTGGTTTCACTTCTTCATTCCACCCTTTCTTCTTCTGACAAGTAGTAGAGCACCTTTTAAAATTTCTCTCTCTCTTTCTGTGTGTGTGTGTGTGTTGGAGTTTCACTCTGCTGCCCAGGTTGGAGTGTAGTGGCATGCTCATGGCCACCGCAGCCTCGACCTGCTGGGCTCGGGCGATCCTTCCTTCTCAGCCTTCCAAGTAGCTGGAACTACAGGCACGTGCCATCACACCTGGCTGATGTTTCTTGATTTATTGTAGAGGTGAGGTCTTGTCACGTTGCCCAGGCTGGTCTCAAACCCATGGGTTGAGACAGTCCTCTCACTTTTGCCCCCCAAAGTGCTGGGATTATAGGTGTGAGCCACCGTGCCCGGCCAGCTTTAAAAAAAAAACAACTTAGCAGTTGATACTTGCCCTTTGGGAATGGTTGTGCCTCGTGCCAATCATGGGATTGGTAAGGGATGGATGGAGCACAAGCCTGGGAGAAAGATCTGTCTGGAATTATTTAAACCTGTTCAACAGATATGTGTCTACTTCTCTGTGAGAACAGTGCCCACGGTCAAGGGTCTCTTGTGCTTTAGGAGGCCATCATGTGTGGGAGCGGTAAATCTAAACAAGCCGTTTGTTTGTTTGTTTTTTGTTTTTTAATTGGAGTCTTACTCTGTTGCCCAGACTGGAGGACAGTGGCAGGCTCCCGGCCACCGCAGCCTCGACCTGCCGGGCTCCGGCGATCCTTCCGCCTCAGCCTTCCAAGGAGCTTGAACTACAGGCGCACGCTACCATGCCGGGCTAATTTTTGATTTATTGTAGCGACGAGGTCTCGCCAAGTTGCCCAGGTAGGTCTCGAACCCGCAGCTCAATCCACTCGCCTTGGCCTCCCAAAGTGCTGGGATGACGGGCTGAGCCACCGAGCCAGGCCAACAAGCCATTTTAATTCAAGAAGAATGTGAGATGTGGTGAGAGATGACCCGGCTGAGGCCAGAGATGGAACCCCAGCACCCACCCACCCCCATCCCACCCCTGTCAAGACAGGGCCTGTTCTCCAACTTTGGAGCTGTTGCCAGCCTCAGTTGGTTTAAAGAGCATATTGGGCAGATATGTTGAAAGCAATTTCTTTCTAGGGAGTTCAGGAGTGAGAGGAACGTGCACAAAGCCCTGTGGAGTCCCAACCACAAAACTTCTTCTACCTGGAGCAGCCAAAGAAGGTGACATATCAGCGAAGCCTTGCAGGACAGGCTGACGAGGGCTTAGGGAAAAGCAGTCCAGGTGAAAGAAACAGCCTGGGCAAATCCCAGGAGGTGCTCTCGGCAGGCCTGGGCCTCTCTGGCCAGCGATCTCCTCCAACCCTATACACTGTGTGCAGGCACCAGGCACAGAAAGCACAGCGGAGCATCTGCCCTCACGTTCTTGCTTGCGGGAGGGCCTCCAAGGACGTTCTGCCTCAGGTTCTTATTGTCTGAGGTCACTGAGCCTCCTGAAAGTATTCCAGGAATGTGGAGGCCTGACTCATTCTCTTCCTTGAGTTCACAGTCTGAAGTTCATCAAAGCGCTTTCCCTTTAGTCATTCTTATTCCAACATCGGCCCACATGCCTCACAGATGGAACTGGCAGGAAGAGTCTGGGGACACATTTTTTCCCCCTCGGGATGAGAAAGTAGGTGAGGCGTTAAAGAGACAAGGAGCAATCCGTTCACCAAGAGCCGACCCCTCTGGAAGGGCCCGTCTGGGGCTCAGAGAACGGCTGGCCCGATTTGAGAGCAGAGACAGCTGCAGAAAGGAAATGCTGTGAAAACCGTCGGCTCCGTGCCTCGGTTTCCTTATCTGCAAACAGGGACAGTAACCATACCTACTTCAGAGAACTGACTGAGGAGTGAGTTACTCCAGGTAAAGTCATTAGAATACTGCCTGACCCATAATACGTGCTCAGTAAATAGTAGTGTAGTGTTAATAGGATTGCTCATAGTTGGCAAAGAGTGAGCTTTCGAAACACCAAAGGATGAGGGAGAGAGGAAGTCTTCCTGGAATAGGACTGAGTGGGATAAACCTGAAAGGAAAATGTCTACTGTCATGTGTGAGTTGTCTGGGCGGGGAAGGGCTTGGACACGGCACACGCACAACAGGAAGGGCAGTGGCACTGCTCAGAAGAGAAGAAACCCGAGTGTCACATCTGGCCAGATGCCAAGGGCTCCGTTTCAACTCAGGTGCTTCTTCCGGGTTGGAAACAATTGTAAAAATGTCCAGGGAGGGACAGTTAGAGTATGGGCTGTGCATACAAATAGCCCGATGCAAAGTTCCAAACTAGCCTGGCTAATTGGTGCTATTCACTTTATTTCTCCTGCTGCCATATAGGAAATGAAATTATCAGCAAGGCAGGGTGAGAACAGATCAGATGCTCTGTTTTCCTCCTTTCTGACTCCAGCTCACTTTAGGGTATTGAAAATACTGGGAGAGGCCAGGCTCAGTGGCTCAGCCTGTAATCCCATGCCTTTGGGAGGCTGAGGTCAGTGGATTGCCTGAGCCCGCGGATTTGAGACCCGCCTGGGCAGTGAGACCTCATCTCTACAATAACAAAAAATCAGCCGGGCATGGTAGCGCGCTCCTATAGTTCCAGCTACCTGGAAGGCTGAGGCGGAAGGATCGCCGGAGCCCAGCAGGTCGAGGCTGCGGTGGCCGGGAGCAGCCACTGCACTCCAATCTGGGCGACAGAGTGAGACTCCAACTCAAAAAAAGAAAATACTGGGAGACTTCAAAGCATCCCCACTTGTGCACTGTCCTTTCCTCAGAGCTGGTTTTGACATTTGACTGAGAGTCATCATCTGTTGCCTTGACTCAAAGGTATGGGTCTAAGTGGGCTAAAGCCCTGCTGGGATTCTATTGAGACAAGGAGAACCTTCTCCTGCCCTCAGAACACCGAACCGGGAAACCCTCCCTCCTCCCCAACTTCGACAAGGCACTGGGGACCCCAGGGGAGATCCAGAGAAGTCAGGCACCCAGCCTCACAGAGCCTCCAGGGTGTGTTTTGAGGGTAAGTGCTTGATTTTTCCTTTGCCCTTAGGCCTTTTCAGTTCCATCCCCCAGGCCCATCTTGGTCCAGTTGGAAAGGCTGAGTTCCTGCTTCTGTGTCGGACTGTCATGGCAACGACTGCAAAGGAAGAACCCTACGTGAATTTGAAAGCCCCTTTAAAAAAAAAAAGTAAAAATAATTCTCGTGGAAGTGATGATTCAGGGGCTTCACCGAAGGGAAGTGGAAGACACTATACTAACAGTTCAAAGAAAAAGATTACTGAGTAGATAGGAGAAGGCAGTGGCTGTCCTACTTTTAGACCAGTGAGCAGATATAAATTACATCACACTCTCGCCTCACAAAAAGTAACTGGAGACTTGAGACAAGGATTAGATTCCTCACTATTAATCATTAAGAATCTTCAATTTTTTATTAACTAGCTTTTCCCCCCTAATAATAAAATACATGCTTATGGTGGTAAATAATTCCAACAGTCAAGAAGGGCATGAAGTAAAAGTAAAATTCCCTTTCTCTGCTCAATACCCACCTTCCCACACCTCCCTGAGCACCACTCCCAGCAGAAGCCATGGTTAACAGCTTCTTCTCCATCTTTCTAGAACTGTCTACATATATTCCAACCTCCTCTCACACTCCCTTTCTTACTCACCTGCAAGAGGCCTTCCAACTTGAGATCTCACGTCATGATATTTCCTTCATCTGGAAAGTTCCTCATCTTTGCCTGGTGGAGTCTTTCAGTTTTCTGTAACAACCTGCTCAGAATTGTCACCTTCTCAGAGAGGTCTTCTGTGACCTCTACTTATTTCTTTGTTTATTTTAAATTTTATTTTAAGGATGAGGGGTACAATTTAGGATTAGGTATACAAGTAGACATTGTACAGGTAAAGTTTGGTCTTCACTTCACCTGGTTTGAAATTAGGTACACTTATTGATGTTGTGTTTCTCCACCACCACACTCCAGCAGTATCCCACTACTGCCAATCCCTTTCTTACAGTATTATGGTAAATGTTCAGGCTCCACTTATGAGTGAGAACATGAGGTACTCTGTTATTTGTTTCTGTGATAAATCACTGAGTATGATAGACTCCAAATCCATCCAAGTTACTGCGAAGTTCATATGTTTGTCCTTCTTTATGGCTGCATAGTATTCCATTGTGTATACCTACCATTTTTTAAATCCAGTCCAGTTTCAGTGGCCAGCACAGTTGGTTCCATGTTTTTGCTGTTGTGAATAGTGCTGCAATAAATATGCATGTGCAGGTATCTTTTCTGTAGAATGATTTGAGTTCCTATGGGTATATTCCCAGTAGGGGGATTGCTGGATCATTTGAAAGGCCAATTTCTGGTTCTTTTAGAAATCACCATGCTGTTTTCCATCAGGGTTTAACTAATTTGCATTTCCACCAGCAAGTGTAGAAGTGTTCCCTTTTCTCCGCAGCCTCGCCAGCATCTGTTTTATTAACGACTGTGACATCTATTTAAATAAGCCCTCTAACATCACTATTCTCTACCCCAATACTCTGTGCATACCACCATCTGCCCAACACTTAGTACAATGTCTGGGCACACAACAAGTTGGATAAATACATGATGGATGCGCGAGTGAGCACATTAGGTGTGTGCACAAGTACTTATGCATTCTTTCCACAAAATATAAATGGGATGCTATTGTAGATAGAATTCTGTAACTTGCTTTTTTATTTCACAACATATAATGAACATGACAAAATTTCTTAAGCACTTGTGTTCCAAGGACCATTCTAAGCATTTTACATTAATCTTTCTTTTTTTTTGGGTAATCTTTCATTTAATTCTCTCAACCACCCTTTAAGACAGATACTAATACTATACGACTTTCCAGATGAGGAAACAAAGAGATGAAAACAAAGGAAGGCGAAGAACCTTTCTGAGATTATATAGCTTGCAAGTGGTAGAGCCAAAACCCATTTTTTTTTTAGATTAGAAAATAGAGTCTATTTAGAAGGTAAATGGGGTGGGGGGAGATTCACCTCTCCAAGGTAGGAGAGGGGGCCAAAGCTTAGGAAACATGGTGGAAGCCTTAGCCCAAACAGCACATGGCCACACCAGAGTTTAGTAAATGCCTGTTGAGCCTTAATTAATATATTTTAAATTTTTTCTTGTGGTAAAATATTAATTGTTAATTTTTTTTTTTGAGTTGGAGTCTCACTCGGTCACCCAGACTGGAGTGCAGTGGCCGCTCCCGGTCACCGCAGCCTCGCCTGCTGGGCTCCGGCGATCCTTCCGCCTCAGCCTTCCGAGTAGCTGGAACTACAGGCACGCGCTACCAGGCCCGGCTGATTCTTTGATTTATCGTAGAGATGAGGTCTCACCGCCCAGGCAGGTCTCGAACCCGTAGACTCAGGCAATCCACTCACCTCAGCCTCCCAAAGGCGCGGGATTACAGGCTGAGCCACCGAGCCCGGCTAATTGTTAATATTTTAATCATCTTTGAGCATACAGTTCAGTGGCATCAGTGACATTCACATGCTGGGCAGTCATCACCACCATTCACCTCCAGCACGTCCCCATCACCCAAATTGAAACTGAGGGCCATGAAACAATAAGTCTCCACTTTTCCCTGTCTTCACCCCCTGGCAGCCACCATTCTGCTTTCGGTCTCTATACATTTGACTATTCTAGGTTCCTTCTATAAGTGGAATCATATAGTATTTGTTCTTTCGTGATTGGTTTATTTCACTTGGCATGATGTCTGCTTAATTGATTTTTTTTTTGAGTTGGTTCTCACTCTGTCACCCAGGCTGGAGGGCAGTGGTACACTCCCAGCCAGCACAGCCTCGACCTGCTGGGCTCCGGTGATCCTTCCGCCTCAGCCTTCCAAGTAGCTGGAACTACAGGCGTGCACTACCACACCCGGTTAATTTTTTATTTATTGTAGAGATGAGGTCTCACCAAATTGCCCGAGTGAGTCTCGAACCCGCAGGCTCAGGCAATCCTCTCGCCTCGGCCTCCCAAAGTGCTGGGAATTACAGGCTGAGCCACCGAGCCTGGCCAATTGGTTAATTTTTAATGAATAATTGTATTGAATAAAACATTTGAGCACATGTTACCAAATACAAAAGGCATAAAGGGACAAAGAGGAAAAGGCAAGTTCTCTCCCCAGCTCTGTCTCCAGGTACCCCAGAGTAATCACTCTTTCTGTGTCCTTCTAGAAATGTTCTATGCATATACAACTATATGTCTACATATATTTCTCATATGAATATAACATACTGTTATGTTTCTTGCAGGTCCCAATTAACTCTATACTTTGGAGATATTTCCATGTCAATATATCTAAAACTGCCTCTCAGTAAATTATGTTTTTACTGAAATATAATACACAGAGGGTGCCAAAAAAAGTCTATACATTTTTTTTTTTTTTTTAGTTGGAGTCTCATTCTGTCACCCAGGCTGGAATGCAGTGGCACACTCACGGCCACCGTAGCCTCGACCTGCTGGGCTCAGGTGATCCTTCTGCCTCAGCCTTCCAACAACAGGTGCGCACTACCATACCTAGCTTATTTTTTTATTTATTGTAGAGATGAGGTCTCGCCAAGTTGTCCAGGCTAGTTTCGAACCCCTGAGCTCAGGCAATCCTCTCGTCTTGGCCTCCCAAAGTGCTGGAATTACAGGCTTGTGCCACCGTGCCCGGCTACACATTTTAAGAGAGGGAAAAACTGTATAAATATTGTAATACTCAATATATACCAATAACAAAAGATGAATACAAGTCATGTTTGACTTCTGCAATTACAAGAGGTGCTCAAAGTGGCTACCATCAGCATCCAGACACTTTTGATTATGGCGGACTAAAAATAATACATAGATAACATCTCTTTAAAAATGTGTATATATTTTTTCAGCACCCCCGGTACACACAGAAGGCACACAAACTATAGTTGTACAACTGGATACATTTTCACAAACTGAACACACCTGTATAATCAGTACCCTGATCAAGGGACAACTTGCCAGCATTACCAGTTCCTCAAAAGTCTCTCTCATTCTCCTTTCCAGACACTACTTACTCTCTTACCAAGGGTAACTACTCTCCTGACTTCAAAAGCTAATTCGTTTTGCCTGTCCATGTAGATTTTATTAAAAAATAATCATGCTACATATACTCTTGTGTCTGGCGCATTTCACCCATCATTACACCCATGAGAGCCCACCTGTGCCATTGAACTTCAATTTTTTGCTAAATCCCTTTGGGTAAGGGAAGGCTCTTTCTGCTGCATATGAGCCCACCCCTGCTGGCCTGAGGTCTAGCTGTCATACTCACATTCTCTCAGTCTTGCCCTCACAACTTTTGAATGTATTTAAGTGGTTTTGTAAATGTCCGAAAAAGTCCACACGTCGCCAAAATTCACCTCCAGATGTATCTCATGATGAAAAACAGCAGCCCTGTGTTGAGGTTTGCATAGAAAGTTACATGGGAGTGGAGAAAGAGGGGGGAGCAGAAGCCTTCTTTTCTGATCAGCATCTTTGCAGCCACAGCTCCATAAGACATGCTTTTTGAGGTTCATCCGCTCAGACCAGAACCCAAATCTCAAATTCCTTGAACACGAGGGATCATGACAAAGCACTGGCTTGCATGTTACTCTTCAAGTGCAGTCAAAACTACTTCCACGCTACTAAAGAGAGAGGCAGCTTTAACTAATATCAGCAAAGGCCCTATGAAAAGAGAGGTGGCTAATGTGTTCCGTCTGTTTGTTTGCTTCCCCTGTGCCCTAAGACTCAGGAGAAGATACCAGTGTGGGAAGGGAGACATAACACACGGGGCAGGAACAAAGCATCAACAGGGTGAAACTGGACACACTGCCCAACCTGGGTTGCCTACTTAGGAATTTGAAATCCCAAGCCTTCGCATCAGTTCCCAACCTCATCCCCATCCCTAGTCTGGCACGGAGAGAAATCTATTTCCAGATATGAGCTGTTAAGCAGCAGAACCAATCTGTACATTCGTGTGAGGGCCAGTCATCACTGCTCTGATTGGCTCTGCAGGCAATGCACGGGACTGCATTCCTGTGGTTCGGCCTTCCAGAAAGCCCTTTTCCAAGCACCACACGCCGCCTGCATTGGGTCCAGCAGAAGAGCGGGAGGCAAAGGATGTGTCTCATGGCACCGCAGACTCTGTTTTACCAGAATAATATTGTTCTTCTTGCTTTCTTCTGGAAGGCCTCATTACATGGGCCCCAAAAGACCTCGTCTCTATTTACCTGCCAACCTGTAACAGATAATTACAGTGGCTGCCAGACATCCCTTCACACTGGTCATGATCTCATTCAGTTATTCTAGCAGCAAAAAAAAAACTTACAGAAAGCCTAAGATAATCCAAAAAAATCATCCCCTGGCTTTCGCCTACGATGTGGAAGGAGAGAAAAGGTAGAAAGAATAAGCACAGGAAAAGAACAGTAAGGAGCTTGTGGGACAAATTGAAAATAAACCTTATTCAAGTCCAGAAAGAATTTTCCATTTAAATGCTTTATAACGATTTTCTTCGATGAGTTGTAGAGTGCTGTGTCAGGCATGTAACTTTTTAGTGACTTTTCAGTCTGGCATCTATCGAGAGGTGTTTTATACCCATTGCAGCCAAGAGGAAAGAAAGGTACGGGGGGACCACGTACTCTTGCAGCAAGGTAGGAACAAAGTGTCTGCCACCGCCAGAGCCAACTGTCAGCCCGTGTCACCAGGGGCTGTGGCTCTCTGGCCCAGGAACCTGTAAATAGCTCCTGGATAACTAACCGCCACACTGTTCAGATGTACAGCATGCAGTAATATCACATTCTTCCCTGGAAAGTTCTCCAAAAAGAGATCAGAGAAAAGAGAAACACCCATAGAGAAGGCTTTCACTGGGGCACCCAAGCTCAGCTGGCAGGCATCTGAAGAAAGAGAAGAAATGGAATGTTAACTCCCAAAGATTGAACAGAGGATAAGCAAATCAGGTGACAGTAAACACACAGGAATTGTGACCTGCCTGCCCTGGGAAGGGCTAGGCTTCTTGAACTGGTCTGTAAATGGGAGGAGGTTCTTAGTGATTCTGGGGTTTTGAACCCAAGTATCAGCAAAAGCTTAACTTAATTCCTGAAAGAGTAGATACAGTGCAAGGACTGAGGATTTTTTGAGCTGATTTTATGGGCCTGAGAAGCAGCCTCTTGTGAACAGAAGTTCCAAGAGTCAACAGTAGCTGGCAGCCGATCACCTCTCTAGGCTCCAGTATGGTAGGGCCTGGGTTGCTGGTGCAGGGACATCTTAGAGATGGCCCAAGGCCCCGTTCTTTGCTTTTCAGATGAGGTGACCTAGGTCCAGAAAGGGCTGTCCGAGGTCTCACAGTTGACGAATGGCAGAGTGGGAGCAGCCATGCTGAGCTGACTTCCACTCTAACCCCTCTGACAATGAGTAACCCAATATCAAAACACCAGAGAGACACAAAGAAGGGGCAGAATTATGAACTCTGAAAGTCAGTAGTAAACCTACCATTAAACATATATAGTTAATATCATTTGTCAGTTAAACATGCTAATGTCCTAGATGGGAGAAGCAATATTCATTGCACTGATGAGGTGACGGGTACCATTAACCAGTACATTTTTTCAAGCTTAGGACTATATATAGTGTATATAGGTATACACATATATAGTGTAAACCTCTCTTTGTCTGTGAGAGGTTTACACAATACACACACATACCAGAGAGAGAGAGAGAGAGAAAGAGAGAGATACACTATATATGCTTACATTATATAATATATTATGTATTATAAAATATTATGCATATATAATATTATAATAATGTATATATAATGTATAATGCATAAATAGTGTATATATAATATTATAGAATATTATGTATTATATAATGTATCGTATATTATAGAGAGAGAGGTTTACACAATGTATTTCCCATCCAAATATGTCAAATACACCCTTTGACTATTTTGCCAGGAAAAATAAAAAACTTCAACTGCAGTATACAAAGAATGATGACAAAGTGATGTGACTTCTAGCTTAAAAACAAAATTACTTCCTTCCGCCTTAGCCTTCCAAGGAGCCGGAACTACAGGTGCGCTCTACCACGCCTGACTAATTTTTTGACTTGTTATAGAGATGAATTCTCGCCACGTTGCTCAGGTTGTTCTCGAACCTGTGGGCTCAGACAATCCTCTGTCTCCCAAAGTCCTGGGATTACAGACTTGAGCCGCCACGCCCATCCAAGCTGGGATATTTTAGAAGCGTGTATCTGAGGTCCCTTCGAAGAGCTAAGAGAAACTAGAGTGCCGGGTTGAGGAGGATGCAGGTTTTTTCCTCATCGTTTCCTAACGTAGGTTGAAACACTGACAGTCTAGAACACCGAAGGAGAGCTCTTGTATTCTATTCAAGATAGAAGCATGACACGCAGTCGTAGCCAGTTGGGTCTAGAAGGACCTCGGAAGTCGCCTAGTCCCGCACCTTCATTTTCCGGATCAGAAAACAAAGGCCGGCTACATCTAGTGACTTGGCTGAGGTCAGCACGAACTCTCCAAGTGTGTTTCACCAACCTCTAGTGTGCGGAGGGGGTGCGGCGCAGACAGCATTCCAACAAGTCTGTGGCTCTTTCAAAATGCAAGTCATACAAAAATGTATGCAGAGTACTTCCCTGGACGTTTTCGATCTATATGAAGTAACTTGAAAATGAAGATTGAAAAATGTTACAGTTATCATCAATGATCCGGTTCTCCAAAAGTGTTCATTCAGGGCGGGGGACAGGTATAAGCACTTTGGAGATGGCTCTTCCATACTCCCAAAGGCGCTGGTGAGTGGAAGGTCTGGACCACTGCAGGCACCATGGCAATGTGGAGTGGGAGGAACACGGCCAGATGCTGAGAGGCCACAGTGCTGCACCTGTCAAATGTCACCGACATGCCGAGCAATCTTGCCTCATTGACTTGGAACTTCCATTGTTTGCAGTGGGCGCCCTTTTAGTTCCCTTGAAAACTGGGAGTCTGCTTTCTGTAATTGTCCAGTCTGGTGACAACTGTCCACAAAACCAAGCACGCTTGTACTGAATACCCTTGGCTTCCTCAAACTGCTCCATGGCTCAAGGCCTCAAACTGCTGCCCAATCTCTGGACCCAATCCCTGGTCAGGCCAGAGAATACTTTTGAACCTTTTCAGACCATTTCATGAGTGACCCCAAATCCTTGGTGCATAATTTGGACTGCTGCCACCACTCCAGAACAATGGCTACCGTTTATTGAGCACTTACTGGGTACAATGCCCAAGACCTGTCATCTTGTTTCCATCTTGACAAGTGATGCACAGAGGGGTTGCGGGTCCCTGTATCACAGAGGAGCAAAGCAAAAGTCGGTCATGGCCCAGAAACCTGCCCAAGGCCCCACGGCTAGTCAGTGGCATATCTGGATTCAACCCCTCACTCTTGACTGTCACACCCCTGGCTCCTCGGTTAGGGCCCAGGCATACCCAGCCGGCCTAAGCAGCACCCACGCCCCAGCTTCCCAGATTTTAGGTTATTGTCAAGAGCCCTTTGCATGCCAATATTAGTTTGGAGGCCTGCTTTCTGAAACTCACGCTTGTCATGCATACATATGACTTCCCTCGATTTCCCTGCAAATTTCCACCAAATAAAACCATATGCATTTCCATAGCAACACTGCGACACAAACATGGTGTAATCTTTGCCCGCTGCAGTACACAGCCTGAAAGGTTTTCTGTTTTGTTGTTGTTGTTTTGTTTTAAATAACAAGGGATTGCATATGTACACAGTTGCACCGAATCCCATGGCAACACATAACAGATATGCGAGTTCTTTCCTTTTCCTTTAAATCTTTTCTGTTTTTCCTTCTCTCCTTTCTGCAAGCGAAGAGTTTTAGAACATCAGAAACTGGGTTGCCGCCCTCGTGACAAAGCCGGGCCCCAACTTTGGTGACCGATGCGCCGCCAGCGCGGCGCGGGCGTCCAGCGAGACAATGGCCGCAGCCCGAGGCGCGAGCGCCCGCCCCGGCCCAGGCGCTCCGGCCGCCGGCGCTTGACGCACGCGGAGCCCCGGGTCGCGCCCGGCTTTGTGGAACCCGAGAGCGATCGGGCGACCAGGCCGGGTCAGGTCCCCGCGGGAGGCCGGCGCGACCCGTCCCCCAGGACCGTGTGTGGCTGTGTGTGTGTGTGTGT
>NW_007252147.1:1443090-1501745 GCF_000164805.1 Carlito syrichta
CCCCCCCGCCAGCCCCATTTCACCCCCCAGGGACCCTCTCCGGGCGGTGTGGCCCCCAGCCACGTTTTACAAATGCAAACCTCCAGCCCCATGAAGGTTAGCAACGGGCTAGCAAAGGCGAGCGGAGAGATGTGAATCCAGGACTTTTTGAAAATTTTGTTGCTCTCTGCTTGGCATGGCCCCTTGCTCCTGGGGCACCGTGGAACTTACCTGTGCCAGGACCACTTGCCTGACCCTGTGTTGAGATTCCTTCTCCAGCAGGCCCTGGGTGCAGCTCCTAGCACGGGCCAGCTTCCGAGGCATCTGCTGCCCTGGGTGAGGCAGGGAGGGTGGGCTTGTCTGTCTGCAGTCCCTGGTTCCGCTCTGATTCTCACTTCTACCCCAAACTCCAGATTTTTTATTTTTATTTTTTTGAGGCAGAGTTCTGCTCGGTTGCCCTGGCTATTGTGCAGTAGCACACTCATGGCTTCCTGCAGCTCAAGCCATCTTCCTGTCTCAGTCTCCCCAATAGCTGAGACTACAAGCATGTGCCAACACGCCTGACTATTTTTTAACACATTTTTTTTTTGAGTCTGTCACCCATGCTGGATGGAGTGCAGTGTCATGCTCACGACCTCCAAAGCCTTGACCTGCTGGGTCCAGGTGATCCTTCTACCTCAGCCTTCTGAGTAATTGGAACTACAGGCACATACCACCATGCCTAGCTACTTTTTTTTTTTTTGAGTTGGAGTCTCACTCTGTTACCCAGACTGGAGGACAGTGGCCGCTCCCGGCCACCGCAGCCTCGACCTGCTGGGCTCTGGCAATCCTTCCGCCTCAGCCTTCCAAGTAGCTTGAACTACAGGTGCGCGCTACCACGCCCGGCTAATTTTTTTGATTTTTTGTAGAGATGAGGTCTTGCCAAGCTGCCCAGCTGGGTCTTGAACCCGCAGGCTCAGGCAATCCACTCACCTCAGCCTCCCAAAGCACTGGGATTACAGGATGAGCCACCGAGCCCGGCTTAATTTTTTGATTTATTATAGAGATGAGGTCTCACCAAGTTGCCCCAGCTGCTCTCAAACCCATGCACTCAGGCAGTCCTCTCACCTCAGCCTCCCAAAGTGCTGGGATTATAGGCGTGAGACGCCATGCTCAGCCTTAACACATTTTTAAAGAGTGGGGTCTCACTATGTTGCCCAGGCTGGTCTCAAACTCATGGGCCTAAGCAATCCTGCCTCTCAAATCCCCATTTTTTAAGGTTTCATATGTCCTGACAAATGGAGACTAGCTGACATGAAGACATTCTCAAGCGACTATGCAATTGGGAGTGTGCAGTGATTTGCTGCTGAACCTATATGGTAGGAGGTCCAGCCCTTGATGACTGAGGGGAGGGGGAATTTCACCGGGTGAATATCATTCTCCGCTTTCACAGTCATGACCCAGTGAAACTTGCTATTGTCATCAGAAATGCTTTTTGGCTGCTTCCTCACTGAACTTGGCCTGAGGTATCCAACGGCCTACTGAGGTGGCAAGGTAAGAGGCTGAAGGACAGCCAAGTGGTGATCATTTCTGGAATGCCAGGCCGCTGAGAAGCTCTCTAGAACACTGTCTCCTCACAAACCCAAGAGGCAGATGGTGTCATTACTCCTGCTTACCACGTGAGGGGTCAAAAGCTTTACGAGGTCACCTACCCTGTCTAAGATCCCGTAGTGGCAGAGCCAAGCCAGAGTTCCACTCAGGGCTTCTGACTCCATAGCCTGTCCAGGAGTGATTTCCCCACAGAAGGGAGGGGGGTGCCCAGTAGAGAAACAGAAATAAGATTGTGTCAGGAGAACTGTGTTGTTATTCTTCAGCCTTTTAGGGAGACTCGAACCAGCTTTAAGATGTGGAGCAGGAGAGGAATGGAAAACCCTCACCTCCTTGTCCAAACCCATGGCTCAGTCCTGAAGGTTCTTCATGTAATCAACTGTTTTCTGTTTTCAGAACTAAAATGGAACTGGCTGAGTGAGGAAGAAAAATCAGCATGAAATAAACATGGTAGTCCCTGGTCACACGATGAAAATGCATATGCTGGCCCAAGGTACACCATTCCCCCACCCGTCTCTTTAGAGACAGGAGGGACTTTTTTTGACCCGGAAGCCCGTGAAGGTATTCCCCTGGGGAAGTCCCTGGATGTTCTGAAGGGACACTGTGAGAAACTTTGTTCCTTAGGATGTGCCCACACAAAGGGTTTTGTGCAAATATGGAGCCACTATTCCATAAAGGCGGAGAGGCATTCAAGACAGCATGTGAACGAAAGCAGGACAGAGGGTGCACGCCCTGATGCTGTCTTGGCCAGGTTGCAATTTGAATGATCTAATGTTTTTTGGCTCCTTCTTCCTTTGCTTTTCCAATTTGGTTTGGATATTTGTATTACTGTATTATTTTCCCTGAGCAATCGCTGCTGTCTGTACACAATTAGGTCATGTTCATAGTAGGGTGAGGAGACACTTGAGAAGTGAGATGAGCTACAGCTGGTAGCTGACTCTCCGCTGGGATGTGCATTGAAATCCCCTTCCTATCGGTCCCAGAGACTCTACTGGCACCCAGGATCTGAGAGTGTTGATCCCAGTCACCTAACAGCGGAAAGATCCACAACATCCCCTTGTCGTGATGGGCAAGCACATCCTGTTTCTGTAAGTGTTGGGTTCATTTGCTGATCTAAACATGCTGCTCCTTGGGCCAAATCTAACCCTGTCTTGTTATTCTCCAGACAAAAGAAAGGGCTGTTTCCCAGAGGCTTGTGGCTTCTTGGTCCATCAAAGTTTTGCTGAAATAGGCCCTGGGCAAGGGAGAAGGAAAGGGAAGCTATGAAGAGGAAGAAGAACAAGCTGTCCCCCTAGGTGAGTCCAAAACGTATGCAGCTGCTTCCGCCAGTATAAAGGGGGCCTTTGAACAGGACCTTGAAGAGTGAGACGAAGAGGATCCCAAAGGAATGAAGGTAGATTTTGCAGACGAAAACTGACTAGGGCCACGTTCACAAAGCACCTGCCACCCCCTAGAGTGTAAAACCTCACGATACACACCTCACCAATTCAGTCTTCCCAACTTTCTGCAATCTGTGGCCTTTTGGGCAAAGCCGGGGCTCAGGTTTGTGCGATTTCAGAAAATCCAGTTGGGCTAGACAAACGCAAAGGATAGGCTGCGCTTAAAGTCACTGGGGACCCTCCTGGCTCTTATGGTGCTTCATCATCAGACATGACCATATTCAGCTCACCAAATGTCCCATGTCGGGCCGGCCCATCTCTCCGGTGAAACCTTCTTGTTTCCTGCTTGCTTCCTCTCTTGGTACCTTAGCTATGAATCTGACATTGACCTGGAGTCTCCTCTCTTTTTCCCTCTTTTTACCCAACCCATTCATTCATTCGTCATTTATTCAGTAGGAAGGTATGAGCACCTTCTGTAAATCTAGCACGTGATGATGGCTGGAGTGATAACCAGTGAATATCTGTGCTCAGGGAGCTCACAGTCTAATGGGGGAGTGCTGATGACATAGCGTGATGGACTTCATGTTAGAGGAATCCCACATCCGAGCATTGAGTGTCAGCTGAATGATGAGGCAGCTAAGACTCAGAGGAACTGAAAACTTTGCTCAAGTTCTCTCAGGTGGCTGATGACAGGGTGGGAACTAAAGAGATATGTCAGAAACAAAAGCCTGGTCTCCTGCCACCATGTCCCTCCTGAGTCTTCCCAGAGATGGGCAGTTAGAGACTTCTCCTCTGGTTCTTTCTTCTCCAGTGGCACGTAGTTCAATGCACCTGGTTCCCAGCACTGATGTATTCCTACCTCAGTAGAATTCATAGATTCATATTTATCACTAAAGCCAGACATTTGCCCTATTTCTCTCTGAGGATTGATGTGCTGATGAATTGGGCCAATAGACATAAAAGTGCTTTGAGAGCTACACGGCAATACAAGCCTAAGTACCAAAGCCTAAGTACCTAATATATTAATTGAATCATTGAACCAGTCAAGGGATCAATCATTGATCAATACTAGGTTCTGTGGGGGTGAGCCATGACTTCATGCACAGCATGGCCCCATACCTAAAGGAACTTATGGACAAGTTGGTGGTACAAGGTTTAAGAGGGAAGAAAGCAGACATTTATCAAGTGCTGATCATGTGGTATGCACTGTGCTCTCTGCTTTTCCTTGGAGGATCTCACAACAATAATCCTTACAACAATCTAGGAGTTAGTCATTATTTTCATCATTGTATACGTAGAATGCCCTTCCCCAAACCCTGTCTTTCAAGCACAATATAGCATAATAGCTAAAAAGTCTTGGATCAAGGCTCAAATTGAATTTGAATCCAGGTACTGCCAATTCCTTTCTATATAACTCTAGACAAATTACTCAAATTTTCTGTGCCTCGGTTGCAAAATTGGGATACTAGGAATAGTATCAATTTTATGCTTTGTTGTAAGGATAAGGTGGCCACACAGATGAAGTACTTGCCACAGTGGTCGATTGAGAGTAAGCACTAGATAAAAAGTAGACAGTATTGTTATAATCCAGCTGCAACCCCCTTTTATCTGCGAAGCCTTCCAGATCTCCCATCTCAATTGGTTTCTTTCACCTCTATCCTCACGTCACTGTGGGCATGCCTATCATCACATTCATATGTATACCTGGCTGTTAGTGTCTGGAACAGAAAGAAACATGCAGTAAATGTTGATGACTGCATGGATGTCTTCCAGAATGAAATCACATGCCCACAGAACATAGGAAGCATTGTGTTTCTAGCTACAAGGCAGACAAAACACCAAGATGTTATAGATAAAATATAATATACTTTCAAATGCATAGCCAACTCTCATGTAAGTTAGAGAAATTCCCACGGACACACACACACACACGGGACTGAAATTCAGAGTGGTAAACTGTCACTACAGTTTTCGTTGCTTTAGAAAGTCTGTCAATCTCATCAACGTTGAGGCATGGTTTTAAGGATATTATGGAGAACAGGAGACAAGACTTAGTGCCTTCAAAAGATGGGGAGTTGGAACTGAGACCCCTGTATAAAAGTGAGACCAAAAAGGGATCTGTACTCAGTGAAAGGGGAGACTAGAAAAAAAAGAAAAAAAGAAAAAAGAAAAGAAAAAAGTCTGACTATTTGCAATGAAGAAAAGCAAGGCAGTTTGCCTGTCTTGCCTTGGGCTCACAGATGTTAAAAATCACAGACCTTCTCTCACACAGGTTTAGGGTTTGAATTTATACCACTTACATAATCTAGCAGACCTCATCTGAAAAATTAGTGTAAATTGGTTTTGACAGCCTCTAAGGGTACCTGGCAGAAGCAACCTTTCTCTAAAGGGATAGCAATCCAGGTCTCATGGAAGTCTTAAAAAAAAAAGCCCCAATGAACACAAAATCACAATCTGAAATTACAAATCACACTAGGAAACAAGTTACCATGAGTGAAAGCCAGCAGAAACCAGTGAACAGAATTAGACTTTATATAACAGATATTATATATAAGTTGTTTAAAATGTCCAAAGAAATAAAAAAGGAATAAAAAACATGAAAAAGGAATAATGTCTAAAAAGACCATATAGAATGAAGAAAGAGCCAAGTAGTAATTCTAGAAATAAAAAGATATATAATAATTAAAGTTAGACACATGGTGAATATGTAAAAGTTGAGTAGATACAGGTAAAGAGAGAACTACGGAACTGAAAGGTAAATTTGAAGAAATTACACAGGAATCAGCATAAAAGGGAGTGACACATAAATGAGAAATATGAGATGTTACAAGGATTAGAAAGAAAAGAAAATAATGTAAGAAAGGCAATATTTAGAGAAAATGGCTACAAACTTTCCAGAATTAAGGACAAGAAACAGGAATAGTTTAATCTGTGAATTTAAATCACTTGGTAAGTGCCTGGTACATAATAGATTTCCAATACATGTTTGTTAAGTTGGATCGACACAAATATTCTAGTATTTACTTGTCCTTTACTTATACATTTATTTTTTAAAAATATTCACCAGAAATACAGTTATGAATCAAACAAAGTTCTTGTCTTCACTGAGCTTGTTTTCTAGAGGAAGATGACAAATAATAAACAAATGAATAAATCAAAACTGGAAGTACTTCTGAATTACAAGAAATACTATGAAGGAGATTAAAAGAGCTCCTTAATAGCAATATTGGGAATAGGATTTTACTGAAGAAGTGAAACCTCAGTGACAAGAAACCAAGTGAAAGCATTCCAAGTGCAGATACGGCAGATACAAAGGCCCTGAATGAGGGATCACTTGGCATTTTTGAGGAAGAGAAAAGAGGCCTGTAGATCTGGGCTGCATGAGTGACATGGAGAGTCGTACGAGGTGTGGTCTGAGAGACGGGCAAGAGCAATGGGCCTTTTTTCTCCCTCTGAGGTCAGCAGAAGGTCATTGGGGGGTTTCAGGCACAGGAATAATGTGCTCTGTCTCCCTTGGCTACTCTGTAAGCAGGAAGCACAGTTAGTGATTTCAGTCATCCAGGTCTAGAGTGATAACCCTGAGTATGGAGAGAAGTGGATGGATTTAGAGGTATGTTGGAAGTAGAAACAGTGTCTTTGAAGGAGACATGAAAAGTGAAGAAAAGGAAAGGAGGAATCAAGCACGATTGCTAGTCTTTTGGACTGAGCAACTGGGTGAACAGTGGTGCTATTTTCCAAGATGGAGAATACAAGGATAACACTTGGGTAGGGGTGGAGTGGGAACATCAAGCAGAAGTTCTGCTCTGAACATGAAGCTTGAGATGCCCATCAGGCATCTAAGTAGATGGCTATATATAGGAATATGAGAGCCCTCAGGAAAATGAGCCCCACACCAAGGAATGCTCCTATTTCAAGTCCTGTGTTTCCTTCAAGATCTATCTGTAGCGTAGGCTTAGACAGGGGCATGCTTAGGGGACTGGCCACTCCCAGCTACAGACTCTGGGAAAAGAGTCAGTGTAGCTCCTGAGTTCAGGTGACTCTGCCCGCCCCCCTGCCCAACTGTGAAGGGGAGCCTAGATTCTTCTAGGCCTGCCTCACTCGGATGCGTTCGGGAGCTGCTGTAGTTTTAGGCCAATGTGCTCTCTGAGGATGCCAAAAGACTGAGTACAGAAGATGACTCGGTGACAAACCCAGGCAGCACTTGTGTGGGGAAGGGTGGAGAAGTCATCACGTCATCTGGCTCCCACCCACTCCCGCCCACCAGCTGAGAGCATTGTATCCAAGAGGTCCAAGGGAGAAGAGTCAAGGCTGTGACGCATCAGGTGGCACCAAGCAAAAGGAGATCCCAGCATGAGGTCATGACCGAAACATGCCACAGCCCATTACATAAGTGAAAGTGAAACCCGAGGAACAAATAAACAAAGGGTATCAGATTGATATAAAAATACAAGAGGCTCACTCTGTGGTTGCTGACATACATCATTGTGGAAACAAAATCGTGACCAAAATGACTATGGTTAAACTTGGAACCACATGACAGGAGCTTTAGGAAGTTTCAGAAGAATAAAAAATAACTTGAACAAATGGCATTCCTCCCCAGGCATACGGCTTTGAGAGAAGGGACAAGCATTCCTCTGAAGAGAAGGAACTACAGTTGCCAGGGGGCCAAGTGACTCGAGGGAGTTGATGCGAAAGAGGGAAACTACTGCCTTTGAAAAGCACTGGTAAGTTGTGTGACACTCGACATGAGTCAGGATGCAGCTCTCAAGTCCATTAGACTATCGGATAGTTTTTCTCAGACACACACACACACACACACACACACACACACACACACACCATATACATACACACACACAACATACACACACACATACACATAGGAAATTTCTCTTCTTTCACTGCTCAAGAAAACCAAGACTTCAATCCTGTACAAAATGGATCAGGTCTACTTTGCATTGACCAATAGGTGACTCAGAAGCAAATTCATGGCCTACCCTTACCTTATTAAGTACATAAAACTTTAGGTAGCATGTAGTTTGTATGTTAACCTCGCTATTGGCTTAATAGTATCTCTATAGCCTTATTTTTCTTTCACCCTCCACTTTCTCATTCTTAAAAAATAATGTATTTGAGGTGATGTGTTTTGGAATAAAGTAGAATACAAATAAACAAACTTTCTGCCCAAACAAGGCAGCATGAAAAGCAGGCACCTGGTGGTATTATGACATTTCAATGAACCAAAGAGGTTCTAATTACTGTCTGTAGACTCCCACATCAGAATCATTAGGTTCATTAGACAGAGAGGAATATTGATTCATCCATGACAGGATGGCAAATTAAATGCTCATGGACAAAAGAAGGAGGTAAGACGGGCAAAGCCAAAGAAAGCAATACAACGTGCAGTCCTAACTACTGAGTACTTGATTTCCATGCGGGCCCAGGGACGGCTTCCAGGACGAGCTCCTTTGGCCTGCTGTGGTTACCGCCTATGGAAACTCAGCTGTGTCCTGGGCAGGGCTGGTCCGTCAGCTTCCGCTCACTGGGACTAGCCAGAATCCTTGTCTATATGAGTGGGTTAAAATCCACCTCCGACCTCTGGAAAGGAGACTTTGGCTGCTTTCTGATCATTTATTTCATTTACTACATTTCAGTCGTTTTCATTACTCTTTTTCAATTACAAAAATAATTAATCAATTTTTTTTTTTGAGTTGGGGTCTCATTCTGTCGCCCAGACTGGAGTGCAGTGGCCACTCCCGGCCACCATGGCCTAGCCTGCTGGGCTCCGGCGATCCTTCCGCCTCAGCCTTCCAAGTAGCTGGAACTACAGGCGCGTGCTACCATGCCCGGCTAATTTTTTGATTTATTGTAGAGATGAGGTCTTGCCAACTCACCCAGGCGGGTCTTGAACCCGCAGGCTCAGGCAATCCACTCACCTCAGCCTCCCAAAGGCACGGGATTACAGGCTGAGCCACCGAGCCCAGCTATAATTAATCTATTTTAAACTACAGAAGTAATGCGAAGGCAATAAAAATTCAAGCAATACCAAAGTATGTAAAATATACAATAAATCTTCCCCTTCTTCCTTTCTTTTCTCCCTTCCATTGCTCCACTCCCATTCCTTATGGGTAACCACTGACAGCTGTTCCATATGGATCCTCCTGGATCTTTCCTATGCACATTCAGGCATATTTACACATACACACATGCCATTAAAAATCTGTGCATAGCTTTGTTTTTTAAGAAAACATTTTTTTCTACTCACATTAGTCTGTTGCTTGCTTTGTGCAACGAATATATTATGTATTCACTTCTATTACATACATATCAGCTACATTTTTTTATTTGGATGCAGACTGAGTCGTGAAATCACAGTAAAAATATACCTTAATGTATTCAGTTTATTAAGGGAAATTTACATCGATTCTCTCTTTTGTGTGTGTGTGTGTGTGTGTGTGTGAATCTCATTCTGTCGCCCAGGCAGGAATGCAGCGGCACGCTCACAGCCACCCCAGCCTCGACCTGCTGGACTCAGGCAATCCTTCTGCCTCAGCCTCCCAAGTAGCTGGAACCACAGGCGCACATCACCACATCAGGCTAATTTTTTGATTTATTATAGAGATGAGATCTCGCCAAGTTGCCCGGGCTGGTCTCGAATCCCTGGTCTCAGGCAATCCTCTTGCATCTGCCACCCAAAGTGCTAGGATTACAGGCATGAGCCACTGAGCCTGGCTTGTTTCTAATATTTTAAGAACATAAATTAATATTGCATCCAATTTGTATACCTGTGTCCTTTGGCTCTTAATTTCAAACAGTAGAACAGCTGGGTCAAAGAATATGCATATATTGAATTTTGACAGGCACTGTCAAACTGCCTTCCGGAAAGACTGACCAAGTGCTGTTTTACCAACTAGGAGTGGTAGCTATGCTACCTACCGACATATTACCTCACCTGCACATATAAAATGTCTTAAGTTTCTTGGTCTCTGTGCTTAAGACTCTAATTCTAGAGAGAAAGCATTTGATTGGCCTAACTTGTGCCTTAAGAGAAGTCAGGCTCTTGATTACAGTCCCCAAAGACTGAATCCAACGGGAAAGAGATCCTCCTCTAAAAGGCAATTGGGGGACTGTTAGGAAGTGAAATGGATGCTGGTCAGCTGAAAACAAAACTAAACAAAATTATCTTCTACACTAAACTTACCAGTTGCCTTTTCTTCTCTTCACCTTGTAAACCTGTCAGTTCCCATAGGCATCGCAGACAACCTGACAGGCCCATACGTAGAATGGAAGCCCAAGGAGCAGAATACTGGAAATTGTCCCATTCCTTACCCTTTTTGTGCAATGTCTGTTGAAATATGTTCCACTCTGCCAGCCCTGGGGTCAAAACATTTAAGTCTTAGAATAAGAATGACTTCCCTGAGAAGTTTTCATGTTGACTTTCGCTCATTCTCCATTCCCCTTAGTTATCCTTGAATGCACAGAAGTCCTGTATCTTCATTTATTCTTTCATTCTTTCAGGCAGCTACTACTTATAGAGGGCAACCCTGTGCTAGACATTGTTCTAGGTGCCGAGGAAACAGCAAAGAAGTGGAAAGACAAGGTCTCTGCCCTGTGACAGATGGGGCTGGCAGGAGTAAGCAGGGCTGGAGTTTGGACTCTAGACCTTATCTCAAAAGAAGAGAAAGCCACTCCCAGAATTTGGGCAGGCAAGAAACATGATCCAGTTATATTCTAGATGCATTATGCAAACTGGCATGTAGAGAATGGACGGCCAGGGGATAAGAACCAGGCCAAGAGGACCAGTGTAGCGGCCAGATGAGAAAAAATGGTAGCCTGAACTAGTTTGGTGGCCACAGAGATAAAAAGGTCTAGACAGAATAAAGAGACATTTTGGAGGCAGAATGAATGGGGAGGGATATAGGGAGAGTGATGAGATGGCCTAGAAAAGAAAAGAGACAAGGATAACTCTGATATTTCTGGCATGAACGACCAAGAAAATGGTGACTATTATAGATAACCTAGGAAGCTCTGGCTAGAGGGCAAGAGGAGAAAAGGATGAATCCCCTTTGGGTCACACTGAGCACGTGTGCGATTCTTGGGTCAAGCATGCCGTAGGGTGTCTAAGTCTGAAGCTCAGGAGAGAGATCCAGGATGTGGAGTCACCAGTGGCCACAAGGCCAAGGAATGAGAAGACATTGCCTGGGGAAAAAGTATAAACTGAACAGAGAGGGATATCAACATTGAACTTACATAGTTTAAATGAAAGAACTCTGGACATATTGCCTCAAAAACTGTAATTTCTGTATTCCATGGAGCCCTATGTCAGTTTTTTTCTTTTTTAAAAAAATGTAAGGCGGAGACAGGAGGATTGCCTGAGCTCAGAGGCTCGAGGCCAGCCTGAGCAACATGGCGAGACTTCATCTCTACAATAAATCAAAAGCTAGCCAGGCGTGGCAGTGCATGCCTGTGGTTCCAGCTACTTGGAAGGCTGAAGTGGAAAGATCGCCTGAGCCCAGCAGGTTGAGATTGTGGTGGCCGTAAGCATGTCACTGCACTTCAGACTGGGCGACAGAGTGAGACTCTGACTCAAAAAAAAAAAAAAAATTTTATTTTAGAGTTGTGGGGTAAATGGAAGATTTACTATATAAGTAAGTTGGGTGCAGGTGAAGTTTGGACTTCTATCTGTCCCTCTCTCTCCCTGATAGTGGAATTGGTATCCAGTATGTTGCCCTGTGCTCCTCCTCACCCTTCCCTATCAGTATCCAGCATCTGCCAATCCCACCCTTGTGCTTGTGTGACCAGTGATCGGGGACCCCTTCTGAGTAAGAAGATGTGGTTTTCAGTTCTTTCTTTCTGTGATAGTTCACTTAGAATGATGGCCTCTAGCTGCATTCATGTTGCTGAAAAGTCCTTGATTTTGTTCTTTTTTTATGGCTGTGTAGTATTCCACTTGGTAGATGTACCACATTTTCTTTATCTAGTCCACTTTCAATGGGCATCTGGGTTAGTTCCATGTTTTTGCTATTGTAAATAGTGCTGCAGTGAACATCTGTGTGTAGGTGTCTTTTTGGCAGAGCGATTTATGTTTCTCTGTGTATAGTCTCAGAAGAAGGATTGCTGGAGTTCTCTTCTACTGCAGTTTTCTATAATAGGTGTGAGCATCTTAGGAGAAAGAATGTGCATTTGTTTTTGACAAGGTGCTTGATATATGTTTACAATGATTATCAGGCTAATCATGAACTAAGACAGTGGGCTGTACTTGTAACCCACATTCCAGCCTGCAGGGTGATCAGGTGTGGTATGCTGAAACTTACCTATGTCTACACTGAATAACCTGCCTCAAATCCTTTGAGTCTTTGTTTCTCTTTCCATGTAAAGTGCCCTTCTCTCTCTTCAAGGAAAGAGCAGATGCAAAAGGAAATATACCGGAAGCACATGAATAGGCTGGTCTAGAACTCTGCCACCCTTCAAATGGCAGGTCACGTACAGACAAATGACTCAGGAACAACCAGGTTCTGAAGTCCTTAATACTGCCAGGAGTGCCTTAGAAGGCTGGGAATATGGGGCGGAAGATCAGACACCCAAGCTGTTGAAAACCACAGAGTTTTGGTAACTATATGCACAATTAAAAAAATATATATTTGCAAAAATCTAGATGTCTCCGGTTCAGCCCTTCCTATTAATCAAAGGAATTGCTGGGCTTCACGGCCCAGGCTATGATCCTAGCTCTGACCGCTGCTGCCCATGAAGGCCTCAATGAATTCCTCTCTGAGCCTCCAGACTTCCTTGGCTGGCGACTTGTTCCTCCTGGGACAGCTTTTGCCTGAGCTGAGCGGCCTGGCCCCCAGCTGTGCGGGGCCCTCTCTCCGGTAAGAGGAAACGCTTTCAGCTTAGTCGGTTAACACAAACATTCAAAAGCAAACATTCAAAAGCCACAGATCATGTTCGCATAAATAAAATAGGATTGAGAAAAGCTTCGCCCCGAGAAACCAAAGGGGTGTTTAAAAAACGGGCCTTGCTTTCCAAGTAGGCAGGCAGCAAAGCCACAAGCAATTCCAAAGGTCTGTGTGCCTGGTAGAGCTGGGTGGCTGCAGCCACAGCCTTTGAAGAGGAAATGCCATCCCTGGTACAGGCAGGCGGCCAGCCCCCGAGTCCTGAAAGTACCAGAGAGAAGCAGAAGGCAGTGGGGGATGTGGGGAGCACAGGTAGGAAGTGAGAAGGGGGAGGAATGGACTGAGCAGATAAATGGGGAGAGTCTCCCCATACGGGGTCCCTGCCCCCGGACCAAAGAACCACTGGACAGAGCAGTTCACTGTGCCCAAGATGGGGCTGGGGCCTGGTTGAGTCCTCGGTGGCGGGCGCAGCCCAGAGTGACTAAGGCTGCGGGGAGGAGAGGGGTGGTGGTGTCTGTGCGTCGTCTGAGGGGTGGAGAGGGGTGGTGGTGTCTGGGCTGGGAGATGGCTTTGCTTTGAAAGCTTTGGAGGAAATTAACTTTACAAGGTGCCTCCCTGTCTCCCAGAGTTATTAAAAGAAAGGAGGGAGCACAGAAGAAATGGAAAAATGGCAATACCTTGGGAAGGGCTGTGTGATCCCAACTGGAGGAAGTGGGAGGCTGATGAAGTGACGAATGTGCAACCTCCCCTGAGGGAGGAAGAGCTCTGAATGTGACCCTGTGCAGATGGAAAAAAATACAACAACGCGACAACAGCCGGTGTGGCTAAGGAGAGAACACACACGGCCCTTTGAAGACCTAGAGATGAATAACCTCCAAGTAAATAGTGTCTGCCAGGACCTCCATCTCAATAAGGCAGCTGTGAACGCTTATAGGGACAGCAGGGGTGGAAGGGCTGGAGTAAACCTTGGGGTCCTCGGAAGGTGTCAGTCTGGGAGTCGTTGGGAGTCATGACAGCTGGGGATCACAGACAGATCTACGCAGTGCTTGCTCTTGCATTGATGAAGGGAAAAAGTACCAGAGCTTAAAAACTCTTACAAAAAATTAAAACAAAAAGGTTAGTCAACCAAAGTTACCTGTTTCATGGAGTGGGAAGCCAGGGATTTTCCTGTGTGTTAAAAAATTGGAATTTATTTTTTAAAAACCCTCCTGCCTGACAATAATTCTCAGATCAGGTGTGGCCACCTTGCTCAATTCTGGCAAGCACAGTCAGTGTCTGAAAGCACGAAACTTGTGCCTGCCGAGACACATGTACTGAGAAACTTCTTCATACTAAAAAAAAAAAAAGAGTTTAGATGGGATGGCCAACCAAACAACTCATCGGCTTCATTTCTCTCTCTTCCCTCCTACACCCTTTAGATGGCAAGACTACCAGCACTGGATGTCTCTGAAGTGATACTCAGGGTGGCCTCCAAAAGGATGGGACACCTCTGTGCCTTTCAGACACCTCTGTGCTTAGCCCGATGGTGCATCCCCAGCCAGTGACTGCTCTCCTTCCTCAAAGCTGCTCTCTGATCTTATCACAGCCCTGCTCCTTTCTACATGGAAAGTCCTGCCGGGCTCGGTGGCTCAGCCTGTAATCCCGTGCCTTTGGGAGGCTGAGGTGAGTGGATTGCCTGAGCCCGCGGGTTCGAGGCCCACCCGGGCAACTTGGTGAAACCTCATCTCTACAATAAATCAAAAAATGAGCCGGGTGTGGTAGCGCACGCCTGTAGTTCCAGCTACTTGGAAGGCTGAGGTGGAAGAATCGCCGGAGTCCAGCAGGTGGAGGCTGCGGTGGCCAGGAGTGGCCACTGCACTCCAGTCTGGGCGACAGAGTGAGACTCCAACTAAAAAAAAAAAAAAAAGTCCTAGGAGAGCTGGGAATTTTCTTCACCAAATTTACAGAGTAGCCTCAGGACAGAAATTGCCTAAACCAAAATATACAAAGTCATGCTGGACTGCTCTAGCCTTCATAGCCTTATTTTTTATTTTTCCAATTATTTTGTGTGTGCTACTGATAGATTTACCACTTACAGCCATGGTATATTAAGAGTTTACTAGGTACCAAATGTTTTATATGTTGTCTTGTGTAATTCTGATAATCGGCCATACTGTTTACTTGTTTAATCGAGGCTCAGAGAGGCTGGACAGCTTTTGAGAGCATATATAGCTAGTAATTATAGAGTCAGGATTTGAACTTAGTTCTATTTAGCGCCCAAACCAGTTCCTTTAACCAGTACACTGAACTGGCTCCCAGGGCCAAAGATACGTATATTTCTGCAGAAGAGAGAGTTTGGTATGAAATTCCATACTGAGTTAGGTCTCTGTCTATAACCCTATGTCCTGTCTCTGATACTGACAGTAGGGGTATTGGCTGGATAAGGTCAGTATATTGTATTTAAAAAGTTAAATAATTGTCTATCTATTAATCTCTCATTATTCCATAATCGACTAATTAATATTTTTAGTCTATGCCCATCTTTTAGTATGAGTTTCCATGAATTTATTGCTTTCTCTATTCACTACATTATTTTGTGTCCTGGAATTACCTAAGTTTCTAAGGAAGCCCTTATGCTCTATCATTCCCAGATTTAATAAATTGGCTGATAAAATCAAGAGCCAAAAATATCTCAACAGACTGCCAAGACGGAATTGTAAGAAGTAGGAATACAACAGGAATCATCGACTGAGGTTCAGTTAATCAGCCAATTGACTATGGAATGATGGTTAAAAAAAAAAAAAAAAAGATGGATGCTGCCACTTGATGGTCAACCATGGATGTGGTGCTCTCTGCTCTCTGGCTGCCCTAATGGTGGACAGCTCTTGTTGGGTCTTACATTATAAATGTGGTAAGTCCTGCTCTAGGTACAAAGTTTTAATAGGGACAAAGACATCTGAATATTAAATTTCAAAAAAAGAATGATAAAAAAATGATGATGTGATTAAAAGCCATAGCCCATGAAAATAGATTTCGTGTGTGTGTGTGTGTGTGTGTGTGTGTGTGTGTGTGTGTGTGTGTAGGGAGAGGTGAAGGCAGAAGAGTAACTGTTTTGAAACATTTGAAGGTGGGGAGTGGCTTCAGTGAGCAGAACAAGAACCAAGTGGAAAGACATTTCAAAGAGTTGACTTTGGCTCAGTGTAAGGGAGAATATTCTAACTATGAGAACTGCCAAGATGAAATGTACTACCTCAAACGATGATACATTTCCCATCACTGGAGGTCTTCAAGTAGAATTTGGATGGCCATTTGAGAGAAATGCTTTGGAGAGAATTGTGACATTAAAGATGAGTATGGATGGGAACCTTCCAGTTAAAAGATTCCACATTTAACATCTCTCACCCTTCATTCACCAACTGGGCAATCCTTTAAAAAGTCATTTATCTAAGTCTTAATATTCCTTTTAATAAAAGCTTTACATCAAACTTGTGAGGTCACAGGTGTGATGTGAAAATACTGGCTATATTTTCTAGGGCTCATTATCATAATCATGATTATATTTATTAAAATAAAAAATGTCCATGAGACACCTTAAAATCACCTTGCTTACCTCCTGCGATACACTGAGAGACCCTGAATTGTCTGATTTCTGTAGTCCTTTTGGGTCTAAGACTTTTAAGATTCTGTGGTTCTGCAGATTTCAATCACATATCCTGGAAGGGAGAACTTTGGAAAAGATGACAAGACCACCAAAAGGAGGTGTTCATCTGAATTTCCTCGCATCGCCTGTATCACTTGGGAAATTTTATTGTTGCTGCAAATGAGGAGAAAGCACTCAGAATGGATGCAAATTGAGTGCAAGATGTTGTCACTGGGATCCAACTCTCAGTTCTGCTTCTGGGTTCTCAGCCTAGCTTCCCCTACGGCACCAAAAGTGATTACAGCAGTTCCAAAGCTCACATCCCCAGAGGGAAGTCCAACAGGCAAGAGAAGTTTGAGTTCTCACATTCCTAGTAAAAATCGAGAAGCTCGTTTTGGTATGGATTGTAGTCTTTTTGAACATAAATGGCAAAGACTTGCTACTTTGCAGTGAGGCGAAGGTCTAGTCTCCAAGAGGTCCCACTCTCTGCCTGTTATTTCCAAGACAGATCTCTTCAGAGGACTGTACAGCTCCCACAGCCCACTACTTCTTGGTGTAAATGGGGGTGTGTCTGATGGGACTCTGAGGACTGATTTAATGGTGTAGGAGTGGGCAATCATAGAGGATTGCTGTTAGAGTTGAGTGTTTCTCTGTGATAGAAATCCCTTATGACTTGGCTCCCAAATATGTTTCTGACTGCGATTGTTCATTTTATGTGTCAACTTGACTAGGCCACGAGGTGCCCAGAAATTTGGTTAAGCATTATTCTGAGGTCCTATATTTTTGGATGAGATTAACATTTAAATTGGAAGACCCAGTGAAGTATATTGTCTTTCCTAATGTGGGTGGGCCTCATCCAATCAAATAAAGACCTGAGTAGACAAAAAGGCTGACCTCTCTAGCGTAAGAGAGGAGTATTCCTTCTTGGCAGCCTTCATACTGAAACATCACCTCTCATGGGTCTCTGGCTTGCCAATAAACCCTGATCTTAGGACTTGCCAGGATCCATAATTGTATGAGTCAATTCCTGATAATAAATCTCTTTCTCTCCATGTGCATGCATTCTATTGGTTCTGTTTCTCTGGAGAACCCTGAATAATAATTGACACTCATTAATTTCATGGATTAGTAATGGTTCCACACTGAGTTCTGAGAGCAATACAACAGTGACTTGGAGAGAAAAGGAACAGCTACTCCTTGTTTACAGGAAGGCTGCACATCACCTGCATCTTTTCTAGGGGCACGGATGTTCCTTTTGACAGGCTAGATTATGTAAGAGGCTTGGGGGAATCGTACTTATACTAGGCTCTCATCTTACCTTATTATACTTCTCTCTTCTTCCTTCTTTTTCTTAAACTGACTTAACTTTCGGAAAAAATATGGCTTTTCCATTCAAAGATTCAGATGACTGCCCTCAGTCTCCTTGGATTGTAGATCACAGGCAGGAAGTGTTTCTTGCAACAAAATGCAATTTCACTTTTTTTTTAAAAAGGCTTCAGTTTTGAAGTAAATCAGTCTCTTTCTTGCAAGATTGACAATGAGTTCCAACTGTAACCAATACGTTCCTACAACTGAACATTTTGTTCAAGTCCCTTAATTCTGCAGCCTATGAGGCATATGGGTTGGATATATCAATATATATCAGACAGTAGAATAACCAATGATAACACAAGTAAAAAGTAAAGAATGGCCAATGGCCAACTGTGGTAAAGTCTGTTACTTGTCCCCTGACACCCATTTAATCCTTCCTCTTAGTAAGAAGAGTTGCAATTTTTAGTTAGGGACATTGCCATGCAGAATAAAGACTTTCTTCCATTCCTTGGCAATTGAGTCTGCCACATGGCCAAACTGAAAACGGGATGTAAACAAAAGTGCTATGTGCAACTTCAAGAAAGTGCTCTTAAAGGGACAGTCAAGAGGTTCTCCTTACTATCTAGATTCAGCCAGTTCTATAATTCGGAGACTATCTTTTGCCACACTTCATTTTCTGGTGTCAAGTTCTGATATAGTTGATCCAAAAAAAAAAAAAAAACCCAAAACAAAATACAACTCAACTAAACTTGAAAAGGAATGTACTGGCTAACGTAACTGAATGCTCCACCGGGACAGATGGCTTGGCTTAATGTAGACCAAGCATGTCTAGCCCATGGCCCGTGGGCCACATATAGGACAGTGAGTAATGCGGCCCCACAAAAATCCGTTAACATCATGAGTTTTTTAGTGTTTATTTTCTTTGCATATACGCATATTCACTAACTCTATTAGATAATTTATGTGAGGCCCAAGACAATTCCTCTTTATTCATTATGGCCCAGGGAAGCCAAAAGTTTGGACACCCCTGATCTAGACCCAGTCAGCTTCCTCTGAGTTGTCCCCAGTCTCAGGCTGACTCTCCTTACAGTAGTAAAAAAAGGTTAAGTTATATATATATATTTTAATTTATTTTTTGAGTTGGAGTCTCACTCTGTCGCCCAGACTGGAGTGCAGTGGCCGCTCCCGGCCACTGTGGTCTCGACCTGCTGGGCTCAGGCAATCCTTCCGCCTCAGCCTTCCAAGTAGCCGGAACTACAGGTGCATGCTACCACACCCAGCTAATTTTTAATTTATTGTAGAGAGGAGATCTCGTCAAGTTGCCCAGGCGGGTCTCGAACCCACGGGCTCAGGCAATCTACTTGCCTTGGCCTCCCAAAGTGCTGGGATTTCAGGCTCAGCCACAAGATAAAAGTCATATTTAGCCTTACACCTTTGAAGCAGAGGAGAGTCTGTGCTCTCCCTGTTCTCCACATTTTTGTGGTTCCCTCAGGTTGCACCAGCTTAGGCCACCTGCACAGTTTTGAACCAAAATTTGATCACGGGGGTGAGATGGTTTGATCAACTTAGGCTGATGGAAACCCCCCCCCCCCCAGGATCTAGGGTGGGCTCAATCCTACTTGTACCAGGTGGCTGAGAACAGGAGGGAGGGAATTCAAGGTATTATCAAAAAGAAGAAGGATGCATGCTGGGTAGCAAACAACAGATTTCTACTATATCCTTTAATATAACTTAGACTTTGTATATCACTTGGTCTAAGCTTTATAGACTCATTATTACTCTCTGGAGAAATACTAAATAGAATTGTGGAAGATTACAGACTATTATAAAGTACTTTTGGGTGAGCTAAGTTAAAGGATTTCATATAAAGTACTTTTTGGTGGGCAAAGGAGATGAGAATTATCTTGTTTTTCCTCACATTTTTATGGAATATACAAATTGGTCAGGGAAAAGGATAATTTGATTGCTTAAAAAAAAAAACAACAAAAACAAAGCCAAACCAAACCTCACAACTGTTTGCCTTGCCACCTAGGAAAGCAAGAAAAGAACATCTGGACCATTCTTTCTCTCTGACTGTCCACACACAGGTCAGCCACAAACAGTAGCTTCGTTCTCACAGAGCCCATTACCTGAAATACTGGATGCCCGCTCTCACTTGGCTTTCTTCACCACTCTGGTTTTCCAGTTCCAATGCTTAGAAGTTTTGTTTGTGAGGGTCCAAATGTGGCAGAAACTATTTACAGGCTTCCAAGCTGCACTAGTTGCAGAAGCCAAGGATGTTGGCTGAACAACTGACCAACCTTTCCAGGGAGAGATCTGAAGCAGAGAATTTGAAAAAAAACACCTTCCAATCTGTCAGGAACATGGAAAAAGTTGCTGTCTCTTTTATGTTGGCGAAAGCCCTAAAAGCACAGCATCACAGCATCTGGTTAACCAACCACCGATACTTCAAAACACAGAGATTAGACTCTACAGTTTTTCTTTAGGAACACAGAGCAGCACAGGCAAGGGTAGGACCACAGGGCTCTAGGAAAAATAAAAAGTTATTGAGCTTTAGGGACTGTCTTTGCACCACAGATTCATACCATATGGACTTAAACTAGAATCAACTCTTCAAGAAGCCAAAAGAAATGATACCGAGAGACGGTGTGTGACAATCTCCTCTCACTGTAAAAATAACCCAGAGTGCTTAATAGAAAGCTTGGAGAAGTGAACCTTTCTGAAATTGAAAAAGAAATCATATTTGATAGTCCCTGTATTCCCTGAGGGAGATGGGAAACTCCCCTTTTAAAAAAAAGTCACATGATTCAGTTTACTCCTCCTTGGTTGTATAGTTCAGAGCACGCATACATGCTTCCATCCCATGAAATTAAGACCTGCATTTTTCAAGGCCTTTCATTTGTCTTTTCTGGCGATTTCATGGATTTTCTCCAGCCATTCCGTTTCCACTTATGAAGCCTTTTCCAAGATTTTCAACAGGTCCTGAAATTATACTTCTCTCATGTGGTTTTTCCTGACACTCCCCTTGCCCAAACCCCCCAAGTCTGTCCTGTCCAGAGCTACAGTTGGATTCACCATTATGCCAAGCACATGTCCCTCCTGCAGCTCAACATAATGTGAGAGTCATTAACAGTTGTCTTTGCATCCTCATATGGGCCCCCTTCACCAGGTAAGCCTGGAGAGCCCCATTACCTTAGCTCTGCTGCAACCCCTTTGAGCAGCGTGCAATTGAGCAGTGCTGAATAGTTCACAACGGACAATGAACAGACTTGATACTAATATCCTGGAACCCACTGAAGGAAACTGGCATTAGCATCCACAGCTGGTTTCAAACTATTTGAAGTAAGTGATTGAAATTTTTGATGCCCAAACCAGCAAAGTATGTAACATGAATAAAAGACTCAAGACAGGAACTAAACATGCTAGGAGGAACAGTGTGCTCTCTATCATTAAAGAGAAAAGTCTCTAAGAAAAGCACTTTTATAAATTATGAAGAAACTACTCCTTTACAGAAAATCATAATAAGTAATCTATTAAGATAATTATTTCCAACTTAAGTAGCAGTAAATTATTGTATGCACTCCAAATCATCGTGAAACACAGTAAAAATTCAGGATGGTCCAATAACTGGGACAGAACTCACTCATGAGGCCATGGTTAAAGTCATAACCTCTGAAGTCCCATTTGCTAGTATGAACCCTGGCTCATCTATTTACTTTCCATGTGACCTCGAGCACATTCCTCAATCTCATTGGTCCTGTTCCCTTGCCCATATAAAACAAAGATGATGGTATTGTACTTAATTGATTCTAGAGCTCACAACTTAACTTCTCTGAAATCTCTGAAGTCTTAGAACTGCGGTTGGCCTGTCCATAGTCATGATGTAGTCGACATAGCTTGTGCATATATGGATACTTGGTGGTTATTTCTGGTGGCACAACTTGACAACTGCAACCTTTCAAAATTTCAGTCCACAAACCTTGTCTTCTTTGTTGATCTAAACTCATCTATAAATACCTTCTGACCAAAAGAAAGAAAGAAGAAAAAAACAAAAACAAAACAAAAAACCCCACGAGCATCAGGACTTGCAAAATGGATGTCAATGACTTGAAGAAAATCCCAGAGACACTAATAGAACACTTGGTTGAGAATTGCAACACAAGATGACATCAACAAGATAGTCTAGTCCCCTATGTCAAAATCCTGATGAGCAACTATTCAGACATAAATGCCTATGTCAAAATCCCAGAATCTGAGAGTGAAGATGAAGTACCCCCTGGAGCACAAACAACAGAAACAGAAAAAGAAAAAAAAGGTTATTAGAAGGGTAAAAGGAGTTATTTCACTTTGACAACACTGCCTTTTCCCCAGGCTGTTACATCACCACATGGAGAGAGATCTCAAGTCTAGAGTTTCTCCTGTAGGAAAACGGAGACCAAGGTAGACATCTAGCTTCCCTAGCATTCTGGGGTCCTTCCCACGAGGTGAGAAAGAAGTGGGCCGTGCCTGACTAAGGAGCCTAATCAAGCAACCTTGTCCCATCATGGAGCACACAGCTAGCCATCCCACCAAGGTGAGAAACTTAGTCTATGACCCTGCCCAATTGCAAGGCACAGCCTGAGGCCCCACCCAATCATGGAATCAGCCTGTGTCTCTACCCAACTGTAGAGCATCACCTGCAGCCTCACCTAATCATGGAGCCCAGCCAGTAGCACAGCTGTTTAGGGAGCACAGCCAGTGACCCCACATGAGAACAAGCAACTGTGGAGCCTGGTCAGCAGCCCCTCCTGACCTCAGAGCATGAGCAGTGGCCTCACCTGATTACGCACACCAGTAGCAAGCCCCACTTTGCCTGTAGATGCTACCAACTGGCCCATCCAAAACCCCAGGCTGGGCTGACTGGTGTAGGTCTTTCCCTGTTGAAGTGAACCTATAGAGGCTGGAAGAGGCAACTGCTTCCTCAAATGCTCAGACACCAATAAAATAATACAAGGACCATAAAAGATCAGGGAAACATAATACCATCAAAGGAAACTAATAAAGCTCTAATAACTGACTCTAAAGAAATGGAGATCTACAAACTGACAAAGACTAATTCTCTTAAAGAGATTCAGTGAATGACAAGAAAACAGATAGACTACTAAACAAAATTAGGAAAGCAATACAGAAACAAAATGAGAAGTTCAACAAAGAAATAGAAACCATTAAAAAACAGCACCACCACCAAACACAAATCCTGGAGCTGAAGAATTACAGAGTGAAATGAAAATTCAACAGAGAGTTTCAATGGTAGACTCAGTCAAGCAGAAAAATCAAAGAATTTGAAGACAGTTTATTTGAAATTATCTAGTCATGGGTGGAAAAAGAAAAAAGAATGAAAAAGAGTGGAAAAAGCTTAAAGGACATATTGGACACCACCAAGCAAATAATATATGCATTATGAGAATTCTAGAAAGAGAGAGAGAAAATGGTACAGATCATCTATTAAGAGAAATAATGACTGAAAACTCCCCAAATTTGGGGAAAGAACTGGAAATCCAGAATCATGAAGCTCAAAAGTCCTTAAATAGATTGCACCTGAAAATATCTGTAGACACATTACAATTAAATTGTCAAAAGCCAAAGACAAGTATTTTCAAAGCTGTGAAGTAATGCACCACATAAAGCTTCATAAGACCATCAACAGATTTCTCAGTGGAAACCCTGCAGGGGCCGGGCTCGGTGGCTCAGCCTGTAATCCCAGTACTTTGGGAGGTTGAGGCAGTGGACTGCCTGAGCCCACGGGTTCAAGACCCATCAGGGAAACTTGGAGAGATGTCTCTACAATAAATCAAAAATTAGCTGGGCGAGATAGTGTGCACCTGTAGTTCTGGCTACTTGGAAGGCTGAGGCAGAAGGATCGCCTGAGCCCAGTAGGTCGAGGCTGCGGTGGCCGAGAGCATGCCACTGCACTCCAGCCTGGGCGACAGAGTGAGACTCCAACTCAAAAAACAAAACAAAAAACCCCTGCAGGTCAGGAAAGAGTAGGATATATTCAAAACATTGAGAAAAACAAACTTCCAACCAAGAATACCTGGCAAAGCTGTTCCTCAGAAATAAAGGTGAGATAAATACTTTCCCATACAAGTAAAGGTAAAAGAGTTTGTTACCAGTAGACCTGCCTAACAAGAAATGCTAAAGGGAGTTCTTTGAGCTGAAATGAAAGGCCACTAGTTAACAATGTAAAAATATGAATGTAAAAACTCACTGGTAAAAGCATATACACAGTCAAATTTAGAATTCTCTAATATTGGTAAATTTGATGTGGCATGTGTATCACTTTTAACTCTAGTATAAAAGTTAAAAGATAAACACATTAAAGATTATAACTATACTTTTTAAATGGATACACAATATAAAATAGATGTAAATTGTTACACCAATAACCTAAAATGGGAGAGTATCAGTATAAAAATTTTGGATGCAATAAAGTTATTAAAGACAAAATAGGTTGTTGTTAGCTAAAAGATGTTTTATGTACGTTTCAAGGTAATCATAAAGAAAAAAGCTGTAGCAGATATACAAAAGATTAAGAGAAAGGAATCAAGGCACACCACCATAAAAAGTCATTAAGTCCCAGAGAAGTTAGCAAGAGAGAAAGGAACAAAAGGAACTACAAAACCATCAGAAAACATTTTAAAAGGCAATATTAAGTCTTAACTTATCTATAATGACTTTAAACACAAATTCTCCAATCAAAAGATAGAAAGTGGCTGCATGATAAGAAAACAAGATCCAACTATATGCCAATTACAAGAGACTCACTTTCGATTTAAAGACACAATAGGTTGAAAGTGAAGGCATGGAAAAAGACATTCCATGCAAACAATAACCAAAAGAGAGCAGGGGTGGCTATACTTTTACTGGACACAATACACTTTAACTCAAAACTTGTTAAAAGAGACAAGGTCATTATGTAGCGTCACATTTAACTTAAGAAGAAAATATAACAATTTTAGGTATTTATACATCTAACATCAGAGTACCTAAACATATAAAATATTAACAAAAATAAAGAGTAATATAATAATAATAGGGTACTTTAACAGCCCACTTTCAACAACAGATTATCCAGACAGGTAATCAATAGGAAAACAGCAGACTTGAACAACACTATAGACCAATTAGATCTAACAGACATATAAAGAACATCCTATCCAATGGCAGCAGAATACATATTCTTCTCAAGTGCACATGAAACATTCTCCAGGACAGATTATATGTTAGGCCACAAAACAAATCTTAACAAATTCAATTAAGCTCAAATTATATCAAGTATCTTTGCTGGCCATGGTGATATAAAACTAGGAATTTAATAACAGGAGAAAAATTGGAAAATTCACTAACATGTGAAAATTAAAGAATATACTCCTGGGACAATGGGTCATAGAAGAAATCAGAAGGGAAATTTTAAAAATCTTCAGACAAATGAAAATGGGGACACACATACCAAAACTTGGGTGCAGCAAAAGTAGACATTGTTACATCAATAACCTAAAACGAGAGAGTATCAGTATAGAAATTTTGGATGCCATAAAGTTGTTAAAGACTTAAAATAGTTTGCTGTTAGCTAAAAGATGCATTATGTACGTTTCAAGGTAATCATAAAGAAAGAGGAAAGTTTGTGATAAACACCTAAGTTAAGAAAAAAGAAAGATCTCAACAACCTAACTTTAAACCTCAAGGAACTACAAAAAGAACAGAATGTGCCCAAATTTAGCTAATGGAAGAAATAATAAAGATTAGAGCAGGAATAAATAAAATAGAAAAAGAAAAAAATCACTAAAACTAAAAGTTGTTTTTTCATAAGATAAACAAAATTGACAAACCTTTAGTTAGACTAATCAAGGAAAAAAGGAGGACTCAAATAAAATTATAAATAAAAGAGAGACATTACAATTAATACTAGGGAAATACAAAGGATAATAAGAAAATACTATGAACAACTATATGCGAACAAACCAGATAACTTAGAAGAAATGGATACATTTCTAGAGATGTAAAACCTATCAAGACTGAATCAAGAATAGAAAATACAAACAGACCAATGCAAGTAAAGAGACTAAATCAGTACTCAAAATTTTTCTAACAAAGAAAAGCCCAGGACCAGATGGCTTCACTGATGAATTCTACTAAACATACAAAGAAGAATTAATACCATTTCTTCTCAAACTTTAAAAAAAAATAGAGGGCTTGAAAACACTTCCAAACTTATTTTACAAGAATATTACCTTGATAGGAAAGCTAGATAAGAACACTAAAAAAAAAAAAATTAAAGACCAATATTCCTGATGAACCTATATACAAAACGTCTCAGCAAACTGAATTCAACAGCACATTAGAAAATCATACACTATGATCAAGTGGGATTTATTTCTGGGATGTAAGGATGGTGCAACATATGCAAATCAATAAATCTGATAAATCACATTAACAGAATGAAAAATAAAAATAAATAAATGCAGAAAATGCACTTGACAAAATTCAACATCCTTTCATGAGAAGCACTCAACAAATTAGGCATCAAAGGAATGTATTTCAACATAATAAGGTCATATATGAGAAGTCTGCAGGTAACATCATACTCAATGGTGAAAAGCTGTAATCTTTTGTTAAAAAAGAGTAAGACAAGAGTCCTCATTTTTTCACCACTTCTATTCAACATAGTACTGGAAGTCCTAGCCAGAGCAATTAGGCAAGAAAAATAAATAAAAAGGCACTCAAGTCAGAAAGGAGGAAGTAACATAATCTGTTTGCAGATGACATGATCTAATGCAGTATATATAAAACCCAAAAGACTCCACCAAAACCGGTTAGAACTAATAAGTTCAATAAAGTTGCAAGAAACAAAATCAACATACAAAAATCAGTTGTGTTTCTAAACACTAACAATGAATTATCTGAAAAAGTAAGCAACAATCCTATTTATAATAATAGCATAAAAAACAATAAAATATCTAGGAATAAATTTAACCAAGGAGTTGAAAGATCGTTATACTGGAACCTATAAGACACCGATACACTGAAGACACAAATACATGGAAAGATATACCCACGTTCATGAATTGAAAGAATATTGTTAAAAATTTCATACTACCCAGAGTGATATAGATTCAATGCAATCTCTATCAAAATACCAATGGCTTAAAAAAGAATTCATTTGGAGCCATAAAACAGTTTGAGTAGCTAAAGTAATCCTGGCAAAAAGAACAAGCTGAGGTATATTACAATATATTACAAAGCTATAACAATTAAAACAGCATTGTACTCTACAAAAACAGACACACAGATCATTGGAACAGATTAGAGCCCGGATATAAACCCATACACATATGGACAACTATTTTTGATAAGGCTACCAAGACACAATGAGGAAAGGATAGTCTCTTCAATAAATGGTGCAGAGAAAAGTAGATATCCATGTGCAAAAGAATAAAGTAGCCCCTGATGTTGTTCTGTGTGACTGAAGCAAAGATGAAACAAAGGAGAGAGTGAGAGAGCAAGTGAGGAAGTTAAAATTAGGTTGAGAACAAGTCATGGAGGGTACCAAATGACAGGCTAAGGAGTATTGGTACTCTATTCAGTACAAAAACGAAACTGAAGAGTCGTGTAGCTCGCCAAATGCTAAAATACACATTTGGTTCTAAAGTTCAAAATGAGTGCAGTCTACCACACTCCAGTATGGAAAGTATTTATATTAGAGTTCATTTTTAAAGAACAGATGTATACTTACTTTAGTTTCCAAAGACAAAAATTTAAAGAAAATAGTTTATATTAAAGTACAGATTCCCAAAGATTGAGAGTCAACTTTTAAGTAGTCTTTATTTTTGAAGCATTTTTGTCCAGTACATCTCTAATTTCAAAGTCAATTATTTATCAAATGTTGACAAAACTGGGAAAATTTTCCAAATTGGTGATGGAAACGGGTTGGTGCTATGTATATCTGATCAAAACAGCAGTAACATGATATCAAACACAAAGGGATAGCATTAAAAAAAGAAAAACCTAAAAGCTCATAATGGCAACTCTAAGCAGCAGTGGTATCAAACAAATTAAAATCTCTAATTAAAGCCACTGATGATTTCCAGGTTAATTCTGGATCTAATTTGTACTCATCCTGTTAGTACAAATCAGAAACCTCTTGGTACTCAAATAGGGTGCAGTGGACATATCACTTTTGCATTCTCAATGACCACCTTCCCTTGGCTGCTCCCTACACACTCCCTTTCTTTAATAACTTCCCTTCCTTTGAGGGAACTCCTCTTCTGATCAGTTCAGGAAAGGAATGTTATCCACTTTGGGCAAAATCAAGTTCTTCTCCAAAATATTATATAGCTTGCTATCATGCTTTGAGTTACTGATTATGAGGAAGGCTGAAACTGCCAATTGCTGTCATCCACCATCTTCATCTCACTACCTCTCATCCCAAAGAGAAAGTCTACCTGAAAGAGAAAACCAACCCAGAAAAAAACGAAAACAAAAAACCAAATCAGAGCCAAGTGAGGATGATGCCTTCTTTGGATGTTGGGACCCAGGACCCAGTCATGCCTGGAATTTCCTGCATATGAGCCAATAAATGGCCCTTCAAGCTGACATTACAAAATCTGAGTTTCTGTCACTGACAACTGGAGGATAGTTGCTTAATAATCAAAGGTGTACAATATCTACCTGAAAATAAACTTTTAGTGCAAAAGTGGTGGCTTTAGTCTGTTTTGTGTGCTATAATAGAGTATCCGAGTCTGGATAATTTATTTTTAAAAAAGGTTTAGTTGGCTCATGCTGCTACCACTCTTGGCAGAAAGTGAAAGCGGAGCGGGTATGTGCAAAGGGATTGCATGGTGAGAGAGGAAGCAGGAGGGAGACCACTAAGGACACTACTTTTCTTGAACAATCCGCTTTTGTGAGAAGGAACCCACTCCTGTGAGAGTGAGAACTCACTCAGCCCAATGGGAAAACTCTAATTTACTCATGAGGGATCTGTCCCCATGACCCCAAACACCTCCCACGAGGCCCCACCTCCCAGCACTGCCAATATGAGTTTTGGTAAGGACGAATCACATCCAGATCACAGCAGCGTACAATTAATGCAGATCAATATCTTCATGAAAAATGTAGCGATGTAAAATAAGGTACAACACATGATGTGATATGAATTGAGTAATACGAAATCAGGTACAACACAGTATATGCCAACCTATTTAAACAAAATGAATAAAGGACACTGTTGGCATCATAGTTATGTGCTTAACATTTCATTATACATCTTGAAGCCTGAATCCCACTACTTGCTGCAGGAAAACAAACTGGCTCAACTACACTTTGGAATCTTAAATATCTATTATAGTAACTCTCTTTAATTCATATTTGTAATAGGAACAGGTGCAAGTTTATTGACTATATTTTATGGCTATTAATCCCATATGTAATAATTAGCAATTATGAAAGGTCTATATTCTCTTGGAAAGTATTGCTTAAAAAATTTAAAAAGCCAGGCAGAGCTTTTCTCCTTTTAAAATGTGATTCATGAACAAAATGCAGGATGTTGAACTTAAACATGGGCCAGAGAGTTTACACATCAGATTTTGTCAAGAATCCAAAATGGAGAAGGCCTCTAAAAAGAAATTGGGTCTTAATGTTACAAACTTCTAGAGCTCTTGGTGAATTATTCCAATTTCACCCCTCCAAGCTATTGACATGGTTATTCACCAAAACACATGTTTATTGTAAATCCTGCGGGAACAAATGTGTACATTAGTCAAATGAGCTGATAGCTATATTTAGGGGAACTCTGCTAGTTAAATTCTTTCTTAAGAAATAGCCTATAATTAAGAAGTCTAATCGAATTCTAGAAAATAAAGAAGGCAAGGATACAGTCAAATCATGTAGTTTTTTTTCTTCCTTTTTCCTCCCAGGCAGGCGAAAGCACAGAATAAATCATTTGGTTTTTGTCCAGTTTTCAATTTAAATTCTAGAAGGATGAAACTCAAAACTTTTCTTGGAAATGAGACTACATCATAACAGATTTCACTGTCAGGAAATTCCTCTCCACCCTGATATTCAGATCACATGTTCTTTTTGTGTACTTTACCCTACTTTTCCCAAAAACAATTCTATGAAATGTTTGACTCAATTCATCCTACCTCATGCCTGTTTCAATAAGACACATTTCACTTTTGGATTAAAACTGAATCCCTTGAAATCCCATTTAGTTGTCTATCCAGTGATATTTTACTTATTTATTGGAAAAAAGTATTTTAAAGAGATGAGGACTCACTGTTGCCCTGACTGGAGTACAGTGGTGTGATTATAGCTCACTGCAACCTTGAACTCCTGGGCTCAAGTGATCCTCCAACCTCAGCCTCTCCAGTAACACTGTGAACAAAACAATTCTATACAGATTCTTTATCATTATCAGAAGGTTCCTGAAGTTGCCTTAGGAAATATATATATATAAAAATATATATAAATAAATATATATAAATAAATATATATATATTTCTTAAATTGCAAGGTCTTACTTTGTATGAATCACATTTCCATTAGTAGTTTTATACCTGGGGTCTTTTTGGCATTCTTGTTTTTGGATTCTCTTCCACAATTTCTATCCCAAGTTATATAAATTTGTGTTCCACAAGTTTCTCTTATGCTCATCTTCTCATTATTTTTTCATGTTTCTAATCTTTTTCCCTTTAATGTCTCTGGTTTCTTTTTGGTCTAAAACTCATTCCAAATGTAAATAAAAAATGAATTTCATTAATGTCCAATTTTATCACTGCTTCTTAACCATTAAGTACACATATGCAATACAGATGTAATAATCTTTTATTCTTTTATTGTCATATTGTAGTTTCATAACGATATAAATTCCAATAAAATTAGGAAACTTTAACTTCAATATGTGAGATCATAATGTATACAAAGCTGCCATAAGGTATAAATTAAGCCATGTATATACATGAATACATACATATACATTTCAATAACACATTGAAGATTTTCAAGGTTTTTTTTCTTTCGTTATTGCTAGACATATCAAAGCACAGTATAAAACTGGTCATCACAACACCCCTCTGTGATAATGATGAGAGTGGATTGGGAATGGGATGGAAGGCACAGAAGTCACAAGACAGCTCATTGTATGAATAAGTAGATCTAAATTCCTTAGCACTGATAGCTCAAACAATGTGGAGCCACTGACGTTCTGAATGGAATATAAGAAATGTATTAATTAATAGTATTTATTCAGTATTTACTCAGCCTCCCAGTACAAAACATCATCTTGGGAGTTTCCTAAGTATCCAAATTGTCTCATAAAGGATAAGTCACATATAAACCCCAAAGACAAGACTGGGCAACTGAAGTAGGATTAATTCTTCTGTGACTCAATGGTGCATTGCATGGCCTTTCTGTTTAGTGAGGCTCCACTCAAGAGAATGCCAACTTTGTGGTGGACACTGGCAATCCCTGGGTTTACCCATGTATCAAACCAACAACAAAGTTATCAGCCTATGGAATTAAGTATGTTACAAACCAATGCCTAATAAGCATTATGTTGATCAGGTGGAAAGGGGAGTAAAATAAATAAGGGGTCTTACATGTGAATTAATTCAAGAGACTATAAAATATTTTTTTAAAAATTTAGATTGTTTAATTACTTTTCAGACAAACAAAAAATCCCCACCACCCACTGACAATACCCTAATCATCCAACAGCCCATCAATGAATAGTCCTCTGCAACTGTCTGGAAATTTTCACCTTCTTCTTCCAGAAGGAGTACTCAATTTTCATTGCCAGGGTTCTTGGGAGATTCACTCTTCACTAGAAAAAAAAAAGTAAACATCCAGTCAAGTGTTTATGCTGTTTCTGTTTAGCTTGTTCTATTTTTCCTTCTCCTCTCCCTCCTGATGCATAGCAACAGCACTGCCCATGGGGACAAACTGTGTCATGTCCCAGGCAGCTGGGATATACAATTCTGGCCACAATAAATAGAGAAATGATGTCTGAAAGTGGCAATTATATTTTGTGAGGTAACGTCCTTCCTGACTCTGTGGAAGACTTAAGAATGGTCACTTCACAGTGTGGTTATGATCCCATACCCATGCCACTGAATAGATCACTATTATCTCAAAGACTGGCCCATTGTGGTTGGATACATTTTTTCCATGATTTTTTTTAAACTTAAAATTGAGGGTCAGTATATGTTGAGTAAACGCGGGCTGACAGAGGCCCAGCTAATCGCCATCTCCTTCCTTTCGCAGGAAAGACGATGCAGAGTAGAAATGGCCCTCCTCTGATGCTCCTGTCTTGCCCGCGAGACTAACACTAAACTAAGAGTTCCCTGAGGGCAGAAACTGAGTCTTTCTCCCCTGTATCTATCCCTGCAGTGTAGAGCATGACACTCCATCTTTTGTTTTTTGTTTCTCTCTAAATCTATAAAAAGAAAATCAGAGCAAGTGCTCTATTTATTTCACTCTGCTGTGAAGCTAAAAGGAACTCAGTTAAAAACCCTCTACAAATTGTTATGATTAAAATGTAGATTGTTTGGTTTGAGATTTAATAGCTGTTATCTCCATTGGGGAGATAAAGAAAACAGAGCTCAGAGAGGCAGAGTAACTGCTTAAGGGCCCACAGCCGCCAAAGGCTGATGCTAGAACCATACAGCTGGACCTTCGCCTCCTATTCCAACTGACAAATTCCTTGGAATTGGCTGATGTACCTAGATTTCAGATTGCCCTAGCAACCAAAATGGTATTAGCCGAGTCCTTTTTATGAGTAAGGCACTGGAATAAGTTCCATCCAAGATATGGTTCCTGCGTCCTGTGGCATTTCCTAAACTCTAGCAGGGTCCTTCAAGTGCCTCCATGACATTGTAAGTTAGCTGCTTTCTCCTCTGGCGTCCTCTTCGCTTCAGGCAAACTCTATTACAGCACTGCCAAGTCACACATGTGTTCCTGTGTCTGCTGTGCTGTAAAGTTTACGTGTGGGTTCTCGCGCCCGAGAACGTCCCCCTCATCCCTGAAAGGGAAAGCAAGAGAAGAAGGGCAAGGAGGCGTGAGGAGAGCGAGGGAGAACGGATGAAAGGACACACCAGCCCAACAGGAGACTGACCTAGGAGTAGCTGCCATGCCAGCTATTCCCACTAAACGCAGAACGCTTTCATTAACTCATTGACATCTGCTAGTCTAACTCTGGCTGACCAGCCTGGAAACCAAGTCCTAGCATGCTGAGCGCTTTCTGCTGGACTGACAAAGGTGGGCAAGCAGCACTTTGTATCTCCACTAGAGTGGGCTACCTTAACTGCTTAACCTTTTACAGTTAATCTTTTTCATTACTGGGAAAAGCAAAACCCAAAACTTGCCTATTGCTGATACACAGGCAGACTTTTTGAAAAAGTAAATTATGGCAATCTATACTCAAAACAAACATTATAATAACAACCATCAAGTGTGGAAACTACTGAATCCCGGCCCAGAAACACTGATCCAAAACTAGAAAAGAGACACCTTGTACTAGGAACTCAGAATCAAAATCCAACTTTTTTGCCTCCAGAGAGAAGGAATTTCAAGGCTTTCCAAAGAAAATGCCCAGTTCTTATATAATCTCCCTCCCTCTTCAAGGAGCCACCCTGTAGAATATCCAATATCGTGAAAATGTACAAAGAAACAGACATCTTAAAGTGCTTACAGAAAGAAATGCACATACAGGAGGACCTGGCATGATTTTTAAGGTGTGTGTACTTATGATGTGACAGCACTGGTATGGTCCTTAAGATCCTGTCAGATCCTCTAGTTCTTTGCTAAGGCAGCTCTAAATAATCTTCTGTACTAAACGCACTAGTCACCTGTGTTCCTCTAAATAAGTCAAACCTCATATACCTGCCAGAAAAAAATGGCAATTTTTATAATAAGTTTGCAAGTACACTCCCTAAGTAGTCTTTTCTTATTATTTCATTACAGGAAGCTTTGCTTGAATGTGCATTTCTAGACAAGGTGAAAGGAGAGTTGTGTGTGCTATTTATTTACACAGATGATGTTTGCCCTAGCTAGAAACCCACATTACTAAACAACTTTCCCTGAGATCAACATTTAGAGATCACTGTGTGAATTTATTAAAGAAAAGGCAAAGTATTGCAAAGCTTAAACAAAGTGAAACTGGATATTTAAGCTAAAATTCCTAACTGATTTTGAGAAAATAAAACAGGATATTCTCAAATTGTGAAAAGTATAAAGAATAAGATTTAGAGGCCCATAATTTATTATGAGAAATATCTGCTTGCTAATTAAAACCTACTTTCAAGACGTAGCACTGACAAAGATACATATATGTACAGAGAACGCCTTACAACATAGGTTACCGTATGTCACAGGCTATAATGCTGGTAAAACAATGCACCTGAGCCACACATTTCATATACTTCTTAGAAAAATAGAATTCAATCCAAGACAAAGATTTTACACTCCTTTAGAGTTTGTTACTATGAAATTTGGCTGTACCTATAATTCTTGGCAAAAGGTGGTATCTGATGGCTTTGAGTTAAGGTGGGTAACCTCTCTCATCCTTTTGAAGCAATTACTAAATCTTATTCATCCTCTCAAGTCTTGCATTCAGAAACACAATCAGCTTATTTAATCAGTAGTTACAAATATGGATAAGGCATTTTATATACTAAACTTTTATATACAGCTTTCCCAGTTTTAACACTTCCCCATTTGACCAAGGAAACAAAATCAGAGAAAATAAAACGAGCGAGTTTAAGAAAAGAGATAGAAGGTTAAGCCAATAGCACCAGCTTACTCTAAATGCTGCCAAAATTTAAAAAATAACATTCCTTGCAACATTATCTCTTTCTATAAGTAGGATACTAAAAATGTTTTGTAATCCCTGATTTTAGAAATTTTTAAAGTCTTAACGAGGGAGTAAATTTATCTGATCATGGACAGACGGTTACTTAAAGACTATTAGCTAAAAAGACAAAAATATACAGAACCCATGGCAAAAAAATGTCCTTTGATAGTCATTCAATTTTATTCATTTAAAGTCGGTATTATAAACTTATATGCTCTCAAACACAAGAGAAGCAGCAGCTCATTCATTTGGTTCTTTATCTGCAGCTACAAAGCAGATTCTGTAAATGTGTAAATATAATGAGAAAACACATATATAAAGAAATACGGGTAGTCGTATTTGGCTTCAGTTTCTCTAGAGTTATTCTAAGTGTTGCAGGAACAAATTTACACTTACCTTGGTGAAGAACTTTCATGTCATTACTGGATCCTTTCAATACCACATGTAATGTTGGGTACTCAACGATAACTCTGTTCCTCAGATTGTCTAGGAGACTTTTAAAAGGATCTAGTTCATAATATCTTAATAAAAAGGCAAAGCCAACAAAAAACAAAAAGCACCTTTAATATTCGAAATTACTCATAAATATATCAGAGTTCTTTACAATAAAAAATTGTTAAGGTGATGGCATTCATTCAGTGGCTATTTCCTTATCACACAAGTTTAAGACTATCTAAGAAAACCAGGTAAATGAGCTATTATCATAGAGTTTTTAAAACTAAATCAAAAGCATATCAAACATTTTGGCATTAGGAACACTCTACAAATGTCCTTATCAAACAAGAAATAAAGACTCAGAATATCTACACTTCATGTGTCATTTTTCTTGGATAAGAGAATGACTAGCTAAAAATTCAAATTCAGTTCCTCACTAGAGGTGACATATGGGAATATGTTGGCATGTGAACATCAATCTCATGTCAAAGAAGAAAAACTTAAGAACATGTCTCCCAAGGTAGTGCAGAAGTTCTCCAGCTTTCTTCTCCATCCCCAACAAGGACAGGTGATATTCACATCTAAACACACATGACTGGCACACCCAGTCTGACAGTTATCACTCCACCCTTTTCCCTCCTGCTGAAAAAGCACACTGGAATACAAGTGATCAAGAGTGAGATCATCATTGGGATGCCTTTGAATTCGGTGCAAGTTTAAGAGTAAATCATTCACAAACTTTAGGATTTCTTAAGTAGTATCAAATTATCTGCTCATTACCATAACGCACAGCTGACTGAGACACGTGGCACACTCATGAGGAATTTTGGTATGGTGGTTTCTCTGTGTTGTATGTCTGTCCCATGCAATAGCTTACAAATTGGGGAGATTCAAAAAGTGCTTAAAAACCGCAAAGCCACGCCACTCACTATAAAAACTAACTTCTTTCTAAGAAGTAGGTGACAAAGTGAGAAGACAATTATAAAATCAAAACTTTACTTATGCATCCTTGACCACACACCCCACCCCGTAATTAAATTATTCATTTTAGAATAGCAGAATATTCTCTATGTTGAAAAGAAATTTGAAATGCAAAATACTCGGCTTTTCTAAGCCAGCCTCCCATAGACCATAGAATTCATACATTCTTTTCCCTGTGTGTAATGTAATACAGATGTGCTTACAATACTTTAAAACTGGTTCCAGCATTCAAGGATTAAATGCTTCACATCTTTTAAACATTATTTCCCTTTGAAATAAGCAGTGTTTTTTAAATAAAAGCTAGCAGTAATTATACAAAAGAGAAAAATAAGATTGTATTCAATACTCAAGTAGAAAATTAACTTACAAAGTACAGTATAAAATGGTGTAACTAAATTTTTCTTGGGAGAAAATAAGACCTGGATTCTTAAACAAGAGAATTCTACAAATATTTGAAATAACTTATCTGTTGTGCATTTTAACTAAATCATAAGGCAATTTTCAAATAAGGGAATGTTTCTTATTTATTTATTTTGATAAATAATTTTCAATGCATATGTAATGTTTTAGGGATTCTACTTTTGTAATATTAAATCTTCATTGATTTTCTCTATATTTCCCAAGCTGAAACAATAAGAAACGAGTTCTTCAAAAGCCACACAGGGATCAGAGCCTAATATAACTGATGATATAAAATAAAATGTTGCTAGCAGAGTTCAGAGTTAAAAATTACCTGTAAGTTACATATACCTTCAATCCTAAAACCTGGTCCCTAGTTTATGTGCCAAGCAGACACTGTGGAAAGCACTAGGGATGCAAAGATTTATAAAAGATTCGCCAACTAATACATTATTTTAAAAACATCTTATTCAAATGCAATGGAAATCTGGTATGTTATAAATTTCTAATCATAGGAATATTGCTATTGAGTGCCAGCAAGTTTCTGGCTACAGCCTAGTTCTAGTCTGTTAACTGAAGAGATGAGAGTTCACCAAATAATCTTTTTGCTGAAATTTTTACTTTCTTAGATTTTTTTTATTACTAGTGGCTACTCTTAATCTACCATAAACATTTGCCAGTAACTTAAAAGTAAATTAAAGAAAAGGCTATCAAGCCCATATGGGGTTAACATTTTATAGACTAGGAATTTAGTTAAATGAAGCAGCAACTTTCAGTTGTTGTTCAGTAGTTGTTTGGGTTTGAAGACTAACATTGAGTTAAAATCCTGGCTCCAACATTCTCTGGTCTGTGATCCTGGACAAGTTACTTAACTTAATCCCCACCCAGTTTCCATGCTTGAAAATCAAGATAATGACAGTACCGACTCAGAGAGTTATTGTGAGGGCTGAATAATAAAACATAAAAACTGCTAGGCTCACTTATTTAAGCCATGGGCACATCAGTTTTATTTACCTAAAATAACAACACATTCCTATAGAAACTTTAGTTCACGGCAAAGCCACTGGATTTCTTACTGACAGAATGGGTAGGAGCAGTGGCTCACACCTGTAATCCCAGCATTTTGGGAGACTGAGGCAGGAGGGCTGCTTAAGCCAAGGAGTTCAAGATCAGCCTAGGCCATGTAGCAAAACCTTGTCTCTGCAAAAAATAAAAAAAAATTAGCTGGGCCTGGTGGTGCACACCTGTAGTCCCAGTTACTTGGGAGGCTGAGGTGGAAGGATCATCTGAGCCCAGGAAACGGAGGCTGCTTTGAGCTGTGGTCATGCCACTATACTCCAACCTGGTTGACAGAGTAAGATCCTGACTCAAAACAAAACATCAAAAAAGAATGGCATCTATATAACCACTGAGGCATATATTTGCCTTTATGTGCATTTTTCATTAAATGTAGCCTTAAACTTTCAGTACGACCTTCAACCATTATTTTATTATCACATTTATTTCCAAGAGGATAGAAGTGCTTTGAATGTTTTTGTTTCCATTATCTTGAGACAAGCTTTAAGAGTCCAGCTTTGCACTGCTGAAACATTTAGGCTTTATTTAGCTTCTTTGCAAAACATTAAGTCATTGAATCCTAAGGGACAACTTTATCTTTTTGAAATTTTCACTGACTCTGGTATTTCCATTAATAAAACGGCTCTACTACCAGAAGATAAACTACTTAGGTTTGGGAGAATTAAGACACCAACATTTGTCTTTTCTCATACCCCTGGGACCCTTCTCAGACAATTCCTCTTGTTATTTCACTTGCTCACTCTCACAGCCTCACTAGCTGACCCTGCTCTGGGCAGCTTCACAGGGGCGTTATGAGGGCAGTATGGCTCAGTAGGCCAAACAGGTGTTACAATGACATTACATAAACAAAAGTTGTCTTGAAACTCCAGACTGTGCTTTTAATCTTGGCTCTACTGCTAAATTTCAAAGAAACTGGCCAAGTTCTTAAACTTTTTCTCTGTACTTTATTAACAATGAGGATGCTGCTTTTTTCTCTCCTGTAATTAAAAAGAGACAGATTAAAAAGAAGAAGAAGGCATCGGGTGTGGTGGCTCACGCCTGCAATCCTAGCATTTTGGGGGGCTGAGGTGAAAGAATCACTTGAGTACAGGAGTTCAAGACCAGCCTGGGACCCACAGTGAGACACTATCTCTACCAAAATAAGTAAGCAAGTTGGGTGGGGCCACTGCACTCCAGCCTGGGCAACAGTGAGACTCAAAAATAAAAAATAAAAACAAAGTCAAAAAACCACTTTACTACCCATCTGATCACTGACACTCCTTGGCTCATCACTCCCTCCACCTTCATTTTTTTAATAAAAAATATTAAAACTAAGTCTGAGCCTCTCTAAATGTAACAATCTAATAGCAGACCCTAGGCTACAATGATTTCCCACTAAAATAAGGTCACTGAATGAGGTGATCACAACGGACCCTTCAGCTCTAAATTTCTACAGTTTTTGATTCTCAACTGCCACATAGTATTTGTTTCTCAAATTAGGTTTCTGGGTTAAAAGTGTAACTAGATTAAGAGTTTTAGGCCCTGTTTTGTTTTATTATTTTTAAAAAGGTATTATTTAAAATTTCTCCAAATTCCTTATGTAACAATTCTGCAATGCATAATGTCCAAGTCACATAGAAAAAGATCTTCCTACAGTTATTTCTAACCCAATCTCTTTTTAGTGTTCATATTTAAAAAAAAAAATCCGTAATTGAATTAGTGGTTTGCTACACTTTGTTTTGGGATTTTTATGTATTAGTGTGGAAGGGGACTACACATGCTTGACATGGAATACAATTCAGAAAGCTCAACAGTTCAGAACTGTAGTGATAAATTATTCTAGTATAACACAATATGAAAGCTATGGATGCAGTGAAATAAAATGGCCAATTATAGATTTTAAGACCTGTTTTAAAGAAGGGCTTACAAGGTTCTAACTTGTCCTAGATGCTATTTCCTTGGAGTATTTTCTGATTCTCACTGGTAAATTATTTTTAAATCCACAAGGCTTGGGTTCCAGTCCTATCATTGGTCTTTATGAGCTATAACTCCTCAAAGAGATTTAGTTTTCCTCATTAGTAGAATGGCAGTAAAGACAGCTGCATGGGCTACATATAATAGGTGTAACTGTTCCTAAACTATAACTTGCTAATAGGCTAGTATTAGTAATAAGATTTTATACTCCAAAAGTAAGTTGGCAACCCTAGCAGAGAAATGACAGAATTAGCAGGAATTATCTTTATAATCTATGACAAAACTAGTTAGTAGAAGAAGCCTGAACTGAACTTGACTGACAAACAGACCAGAGTCCAAATTCTGGCCTTATAAACTGTAACTTGGCTTCTTTGGGTAAGTCAATTGCTTAGAGCCTAAGATTACTACCATGTACAATAGAGACAAAGTATGTACTTTATTAAAATTAAGGCATGTAAAATTGTTGTAAACATAGTGCCTGACACTTATGCATCAATTGATTTCTCAAGTATTTACCCCTAGTGTCTACCACGTACAGATATTCTGCTACATAACAGAATTTCATAGAAATAAACCCCACACTTTATTGGGGGTGCCACACAAACAACAACCACATTTCATTGGTACAAGTGTCATGATAGAAATCTAAAGCTAAGTAGACAACAAATGTTCTCCGTTCCATACCTACTTCCAAATGTCTTACAGGCTGCACAGTGGCTTCAAAATCTAGCTACTTCATTTCCTAACCCTAGTTACCCGCTCTTCTTAATTGCTGCACATTCTTTTTTCCCTCAACTTTATTGAGGTATAACTGATCAATATTTATCACTTCATATACTTAGTATTTTCTTTATTTTCCTTTTTCTTAAAATCTCTCCTCAATGCACTTTCTCCTAATTAATGTAGATAATTTTTATGTTATTTATATTTTATTTTAAAGATGGGGGTACAATTCAGGATTAGGTATACAAATGGACATTGTACAGGTAAAGTTTGGGCCTCCCATCGGTCCCCACTTTGCTTGGTTTAAGATCAGGTACCCTTATTGATGTTGTGCTCTCCCTGCCCTCGGCAATATTGGGAATTTTAATCAGTCTTAGTTGTGTTAATAAATCACACATTTCCTTTGGAGCTAAACTGAGTACAAAAGTCTGATCAGTATAGACTCTTACATCTCCAGCCTAAATTAGAATGTATTACTTTACAAAATATAATTAGGTTCCTCAGATAAACGTTTGCTTAAAGGTTGGTTACGTAGTCCACGAACTACATTATAGGAAGATATTATTTTAGAGTTGACAGGAATTTGAGTCTTTTTTGTCTTCCACATAAGGATAATGAAGCCCTGAGAAGTTAAGTATCTTACGCAAGGTTGCTCAAGGAAATACAAAGTTGGGATAGTGAAGTAGATCTTAAGAGTTCATTCAACTCATTCATTCATTTCTTACTCAACACATATTTACTGAGCGTCTACCATGTTCTAGACACTGTTCTCGGCATTAAACATACAATGGTGAGCTATAATGTATTTATTCGTTAGAGGTGAAAGGACTAAGGCTTTCTAGGAAGAAAGTATATGTGTAAGGCAGAAACAGAAATAAGCCAGGTCTACATTATGAGTAGAGAGTGGATATGTTTACAATACTGAACAGAGAACGAACATGGGAATGCATGTAAAATTCAGACAGTTTTGGTACTTATAAATTTCAATTACATATGTCAAGATCCCTCCAAAGAGAATTTATGTTGGCCACAAAATATTCTATAGCTTAACTAGGACGGATAAATTTAACAGAGTAACATTAAGTTGAGAGTTAAAATAGTTCCTACATTTTTAGGGAGAACCCTTATATTTCATATCGTTCCCTTACCAATAACCAAAAAAGTATTTATTTGAAGTGAGATCATCATTATGGAAACTGTAGGCTTGCAATTTGCTTCAAATTTGACCACGATATCACTTTGGATCTACTCTTCAGTACAGCCTCTCAAACTAAAGTTTTCAAGTTCAAAGCTACTAAGACTTCAATACTTGAGCATGCATCAGTCCTGTAAACACTCACATACCAACTGTGTGAACTAGCTTCCTTAGAGCTTAGTTCACAATTCTTATCATAAAACTGCCTTGGGAAGAAGGTCACATGAAGCCCCTTCCATCACTGGAAGGGTGTCATCTCTGAGATGATAAGAATGTTTAGTAGCCTGCTCTATATACTTCCTTTACGTGTGTGAACACTCTTCAGGTTGATTCTAACATTTTCTAATCCTTAACACCTTGCTTTCTTTGTTCTAGAATCTAGATCCAATATATGGTCAAAGGTTAATACCACTCTGAGCACATACTCATCCTGACCATGACTACTTTGAAAAATAATCAACAGTCTCCAGAAGAGAGATAACAAAGAACTGTGGCTGGGTTTCATGAAATCCAAGAATAGGCATTATGGTCACTTACGGCACTGAGAGGCATGTGCTATATTGCAAAGAACTTACTAAGGCTTTGGAAGCAGGCAGCCCTAGGTTATAGGTTCTACCATTTAATGGGTTACTTAGCTGTAGCCAGGGCTATCCATGCAATTATGTTTATAATGCATAATGTATGTAATACTATGACATAATTACAATGTATATATACAAAGTGCTTAACAGAGTACCGAACCAGTAGTAAGGCACTCAATAAAAGGTCGTCATTAATGCTTACTATGTTCCATAAAGACAACTATTAGCCTCCAGATTCAACCTTGATTTTTAACTCACCCTTGAAGCAAACATTTTTTTGTGTTTGAGAAAAATTACTCAGGGTCATCACACATTTTGCTTGCACAAAATAAGCAAAAAATAATTGTAGAAAACAATGACACTTTAGTATATTTTTGAACAGATATCTAAAACTTCATTTAAAATCTTTATTCTCAAGTTAAATAGACACAAAGAACATAATTTATGGTATACTGTAAATATTGATGATTTAAAATGTAACATATTACTCTTAATTAACTAGAATCTAAATACCATGGCAATTTGATACCAACATCATCCATTTAAAAAAATATATGAGCAAGCTCTTCTTTTTTAAGTTAGAAATCTTATTTGGTTTCTTTTTCTCCATGAATTCATATTTCCATTCTAATTCTTCCACAGAAGTTTATGCTTAATAATGTTTATGCTTGAAAATCTTTTACTGATTAACCAATCATACTTTTCTGCAACAGATGTATGTACATTAAAAATCTTAATTTTATTACCTATGATCTTAATGTTTAAACTATTAAAATCTCTTCTGAAGTGAATAATTTTAACTACAAAGGGAGAACCATAAAAAAAAACCCTGTAATTTATTTATAAAAGATTGTATATTTATTCTTACATGTTTAAATTTCAGTCACCTTCAAAGTACTCTTCATTTGATATAGTAAATTTATCAAGATGCTTTTTCTACTGTTCAAAACAGCTTCTGAACTCATCAATTTTGATGCCTTTTAGAGTTTCTGCTGTTTTTTTGTTTTACCTCTTCCACATCGGCAAAATGCTTCCCTTTGAGAGCTTTTTTCAGCTGGGGAAGCAAAATTAAAAAGCTGCCTGGGGTGAGATCGGGTGAATAGGGAAGGTGGGTATGGGGGTCATGCCATTTTTGGTGTGAACAGGTGTGTTGTCACAGTGGAAGAACCAGCCACCTGTTTACCACAACTCAGTATGTTTCTTCTGCAACACAGCCTTTCACAAAAATGCTAGCTGGTACACTGATACTGATGGGTTCCTAGAACACTTAACTAGAATGGGAAGCCTGTACTATAAGGGGCCCACTCTCCAAAAGATAACTCTGAGCATTTGGGGGTCCCCTCCTCATATTATGAGTATACAATTATCAAAATAACACTAATATATTACAAACATGTAGAGTAAAATTATCTCTTATGATGGATCAGGCCTGTTAATGGTATCTTCTACTAGAAGCAAGGTTGTTTACTACTGATTCTTAGATTAAGTGATTTTTTTCCCATTTGTCAACTCAGCACCCATTAACAGAATCCAGTTTCAAAAGGAAAGCAAGAAGTATAAGTAAGTCACAAAACTTCCTTCCTTCATCATAGTTATTTCCAAGGGATCTACCTTAAAGGGCAGAAATGGTCTCTGGCTATCAAGACAGCTGAAAGTAGTGAATACCATTTTTAGAAATTCAGAAATGCCTTCACTGTTCTCTAATATATGTTTACTTCTGAACCATTATTATCAAATTCATCCTAACTTTCAAGATCTTCCATTTCCTATGGTCGAAGATTATTTTTAAAAGTCTTAGCTTTTAACACAAATATTATAAATTTCCTATTTAGAATATGTTTTAAAGTATATCTTTCAATTATTCAATGTAAACCTAAAACAAGATCATCTAATTTTCCATTTCCAGGTCAATTAGGCAAAGGGTACAGACTAGTATCTTTAAGGAGGTAAAAATACGATTTAAAAAAAAAATCTAATGTTAGGTGACATATTTCCTTTATAAAACTTCAACAACTCAACTGAATAAACATCTACCAAAATCTTATTATATTGAAAACATGTTAGACACTGCATGAGAATCAAAAATGTTCTCATGGAGTTTACCACCCAGCAGTGTTGTTCAAAGTGTAGTCCCAGGAGTAATTTATATTAGGGTCCCCCTCGGGAGACAGAGACTGTAAAATATGTAGGTTTCAGGGCCCTATGGAAGATTTACTAAAACAGGACCTCTGAGTGCAGGTTGGAAATCTACATTTTCAACCAAAGTCCTAGATGATTATGACAGACACTGAAATCTGAAGAGCACTGTTCTGAGAAAAGAAGAAATACAGGTTACATGTGCAACCAGGGAGATTTGTACAGTAAGGGAAAATAACCGGCCAGCAGGGGCACGCGCTAGGCAAAAAGCAAGGAGGGATCTGCTAAGGACTATGCAGTGAGGCAAACAAGAGAGCCAGGCTCTGAAAGTCAAACAGGTTGAAAGCTTGTGTCTTGGCAGCAGAGTCAAGAGTTTAGGCGTCAGAGTCTGGCAATTACCACGGGCTGGGGCGTCATCTCTGTTCTCAGGGAGAAGGAAGGGGGTCTTTGCTGCTGGTGAGTGGGTATTAATAAAAGCCAAAAAAGGTCAAGTGGACCTCACCTGAAGCCCTTACATAGGCAAAATCATTTCCTCTAAAAGGATATAGGAAAAAGTATCTTACTTCTTAACTTCACTGAAATTATTTTAAAGAATCTTATATTAAAGATCCATAAGGATCCAAAGAAAGTAAACTGAGTTTTTCTTTTTTTTAAATTTAAAAACATCCTCTCAGCATGGAAATAAAATCATCCAAGAGAAATAGCTCATACTTTTGCTGGTTGCTTTTCAAACAAAGCGTTCCAAAATTATTAACTAAAACCGGTATAGTAGGAAACGACTAACAGGATCTGTGCAAGTACAGCTGGGTAGTATGCTCAGGAAGAGGAATAATTTTTGTGATATTCATGAAATCAAAGCCTAGCTAATGCTTTAATTTGGCTTGGGTCTACATCGAAATTCTTGGCTTTATATACCAATTTGTGAAAGCAGAGTGAAGGCAACTAACTTGTGCCTTACTTTCTGAGAACAGAAAGCTGGTAAGAAATGTGGCAAGAGGGCAAGAATAGCCTTACCCACAAGTTTCTTACATGAAATCTTCTCTCCTGGGAATGTGAGCTCCACAGGGGCAGGTATTCCCGAGGTGCTTGCTGAATGAATACATGTATTTAAAAAGCTACAGTCGCTTATACATGGGACAAATTCGAACTATGTATTCAAGGGAAAAAATTACCAAATAGCTCAGCAGCAAATTCCTTGGCATTAGACAGGCATCCTACAATCATGGTTGAAAAATAAGGCACGCTCAGCAGAGCTAAAACCTGGGAAATTCAAGCTTGCTCTAACCGATCAGGGATATCATGAGATAATTGTCATAAACCCTCCAAGAATGGTAAACAAAGCTGGTGGAAATGGACAACATCAAGTTGTTGGTAAACATACTTTACTCTGAAGTTACTGAAATGCTATAAACTGCAAGATACATTTAAATCAAGCAGCCACAAGGAAACTACACGTTTCTGCCTTCTAAGCACTTTTCAGGAAATAATAAAATGCTCCTATTTAGAATGCTTATCTTAAATTAGAGCCTAACATTTTATAACCTATAATAATCTTCCTTAGATGTTCTCAGAATGTACTTTCCTTTAATGATATAACTGTAATTACGTATACAATCAAATATAAATGTGCAACTTGGTCTTTCCATGAATGTATTATATGGAGAACTCTGTGGTTTAAAAATATGATAAAAATAAACAAAAATCAATGCTTAAATACATCTCCACACTATCTAGTTTCATTGTTCATGATTAAAAAATACTTACAAAACTGGGAGGTTCTTTAGAAATTAGGATAACTATGTGTTGAGGTTGACTGAGTAATCAGAAATAAAAAGATGTGCCCTATACCAATTTAGGTCCACATTCAGGATACCTCAACTGGAATTTCTGACACTACTACTGCTGTCAAGTGATATCATCACTACGTAAAGTTAAGCAGTGTGGCAATTTTTAAATCCAAAATTCCTGGGTCATATCCTATCCCCTTCCTCTGCTTCAGCACTATTTTCTTTTCTTTCTTTCTTTTTTTTTTTTTTGAGTTAGAGTCTCACTCTGTTGCCCAGTCTGGAGTGCAGTGGCATGCTCATGGCTACAACGGCCTTGAACTGCTGGGCTCAGGTGATCCTTCTGCCTCAGCCTACCAAGTAGCTAGAAATACAGGCATGTGCTACCATGTCCAGCTAATTTATTTATTGTAGAGATGAGGTCTCACCAAGTTGCCCAAGCTGGTCTCAAACCAGCAAGCTCAGGTAATTCTCTCACCTCAGCCTCCCAAAGTGCTGGGATGAAAGGCATGAGCCACTGCGCCTGGCCTTTTTTTGAGTCAGAGTCTCACTCTGTCACCTGGGCTGGAGTACAGTGGCACACTCACAGTTACCGTAGCCTCGACCTGCTGGGCTAAGGCAATCCTTCTGCCTCAGCCTTCCAAGTAGCTGGAACTACAGGCATGCGTACCACACCCGGCTAATTTTTTTTTATTTATTGTAGAGATGAGGTCTCACCAAGTTACCCAGGCTGGTCTCGAACACATGGACTCAGGCAATCCTCTTGCTTCCACCTCCCAAAGTGCTGGGATTACAGGCGTGAGCCACCATGCCCAGCACTATTTTCATATGTCATTTAGTTCAAGTAAACAGTCCAAATGGAGAAATCTGGAGGATAAGCTTTCTACACAGATAAGGTAGAGTCAAGGTACTTCCATGTTCTTCAGTCTGACTCAGGCTTAGTATTGAAACAGTTTACTCTAGGTGTCCCTTATGGTCAACACCACTTACCTTTTACTTTATTAATTTGCCATTCCCTCCACTATGGGGATTAAAAGGTTCAGTTTTGTTTACTAAAATCCTAAAGTGAATTCCATATAATTCATGTTCAAACAAAAAATCTGCATTGTTCTCTTGGATTTTACCTCTGGTCAATCATTACATAATTCTCCCTTCTTCTTTTAAAAAAAAATCTAATTAGTTCATTTAAATGTTACTCATGGTTTATGCTATGGCACACTCTTAGTGAATATACTATGGCTTTAGTCTCATAAGTTTACTAAGAGAACACCTCTGAGGGTCAATGTGCCAACTCCCTTAGCCAGTCAGACTTAACTCTGGCAAAATAGCCTTTTCCTCCAAGATCCAAGGAAATCAGAATTGCTTGCAATAAAAAGTAAGTGTGGGATACCAAGTATGTTAAAGTTTATAATATAGGACAGATAAAAGCCTATTATAAGATGACATGATCCAAAGGGGTGTAGTAAACAGCTATCATGCTGCTGAGTACAAAGGAATCAGGATACCTAGGGACCAGCACTCAGCAAGTTACCAGTCAAAATGCTAAGACCTATTTTACCAATGAGCCCAAGGGTTTGTAAACCTACACTGTGAAAATGTCAAAGTGCACTGGAACGAAGTTTGGATGACCCACCTCGGGCACTGAACTTCTCTGTGCTTCATTTTCCTTAAAAATCCTTTACTCTAATTTTGTATCTTTCCTTCTTTAGGGTCCCAAAGAGGACCAAAGTTGTCAATAAGCAGAAATACTTTGGAGGAACTCTTTTGTTCTGAGTCATAGGTCTCAGCAGTGGGCTTAAAATATTCAGTAAACTATGCTGTAAACAGATGTGCTTTGTTGTTCCACTTATACAGCATAGGCAGAGTTGATTCAGCATAATTCTTAAGGGTCCTAGAATTTTTGGAATGGTAAATGAACACTGGCTTCAACTTAAAGTCACCTGCTGCATTAGTCCCTAAAAGAGAGTCAGCCTACCCTTTTGAAGATTTGATGCCAAGCATTGGCTTCTCCTCTCTAGCTATATGAAACTCCCAGATGGTGTCTTCTTCCAATAGGTTTCACCTACATTGAAAATCTGTTGTTTAGCATAGCCTTCTTCATCAGTATCTTAGCTCAATTTTGTGGCTGCAGCTTCTCCATCAGCATTTGCTGCTTCACTCTACACTTTTAGGTTACTGAGACAGTGTCTTTCCTTAAACCTCATGGACCAAGCCAACCTCTGCTAGCTTCCAACTTTTCTTCTGCAGCTTCCTAACCTCTCCCGGTCTTCAAAGAATTGAAGAGAGTCAGGGCCTTGCTCTGGATCAGGCTTTGGCTTAAGGGAATGTTGGGGCTATAATGATCTTCTATCCTGACCATTCAAACTTTCTCCATATTGGCAATAAGGCAGTTTCGCTTTCTTATCATTTATGTGTTCACTGGAGCAGCACTTTTAAATTTCCTGTGAGAGTTTTTCCTTTGAAATCACAACTTGGCTAACTGTTTGGCATAAAAGGCCTCGCTTTCAGTCTGCCTTGGCTTTCGACATGCCTTCTTTCACTAAGCTTAATCATTTCTAAAGCTTTTGATTTAAAGTGAGAGACGTGTGATGTTTTCTTTCACTTAAACGCTTAGAGGCCACTGTAGGGTCATTAACTGGTCTAATTTCAATACTATTGTGTCTCAGGGAAAATAGGAAGACCCGAGGAGAGTGACGAAGATAAAGGAATGGCTGGTCAGTAGAATAGTCAGAATATATATAACAGTTACTGATTAAGGTTGTCATCTTGTAGGGCACAGTTCATGGGGTACAAAAGCAATGACAATAGTAACATCAAAGTGTTACTACTGTACTGCAGATCACCATAAAAGATATAATGAAAAAAATCTTAAATATTGCTGAGAATTACCAAAATGAGAAGCAGAGTGAGCACATGCTGTTAGAAAAGACTTGCTTGATGTAAGATTGCCACAAATGTTCAAATTGTAAAGAATGCGGTGTCTGTGAAGTGCAATAAAGTAAGCACAATAAAACAAGGAATGCTTGTATTGTAAAACATTGTAACCAGGGTGATTTTTCAACCAAATGTATCCTACATTAGAATTGTAACTGTTTTTGAATTTTGACTTGAAAGTTATTTTTAAAGTGTAGGTTATATTGATAGACAGATAATTAGTTTAATAACTAGCTACTTAAGCTGATCAAGTTACTTAATTATATTACAGAACTAGAAAATATTGTAAGAAATAGGGAGGAGAGCAATTTTACCTTACTAAATTTTGCTGCATATGTTCAACCTTCATTAAAATTTGGACCCCAGTCTGACAGCGAATGTAGGCTTTCAACCTAAAATAAAAAGGAAGTCATACTGAAGGAAGCAAAATGGATTTATAGTATATTTCAGGATAGTCTTATAAAGACTAAGCATTTATGAGTAGCTAATATTAAAGTTTATCTATCCAAGCATAGAAAAAAAGATAAGAATGTTTTCTAAGGATCTAAAAAAAATACCTTTCCTCTCTGTTCAGTAAAGTATCTTAAATTTAAAAAAGAAGAAAAACGCCTGCTTCAATAAATTAATCTGGCTATATTTTCTTAAAAAATGTATTCATTTTAATGACATACTTTGCCTTACTGCTAAATATATGACTAACAATGAGATTAGCAGTTATAAAAGGAAAAGAAACACAACGATTATAGCTATCCTAAAGATACTGCTTGATATATGACACAAGTCTGCTTCAGTCTGGGCATGATGTTTTATCACAAAAGCAAAAGAATGAGATCTAACTAGAACTGAATCAGACATGTTAGAATCCACCCAGTCTAAACTGTGAACACCAAGTTGCTCTGGAACCATTGCCAAGGATTCATTCATATCCCAAGCAAGTACCATCTGGTGAAAATAAAGTCAACTGGGTTCCTGCCCAGGAGCGCTAATAACTCACACTCTAATAATAGTTCTTTTTCTGAGCAGTGCCTACTATATACTAGGTCCTGTGCTAGGAAAGTTATATATGCTATTTCTCTTAGGCCTCATAACAACCCTATCTAGGAGGTATTATCCTCATTTCACTAATGGAAAAAATTAAGGCCTGTAAATTGAATAACTTGCTCTTAATCACACAGCTAATAAGGGACAGAAACAGCTATTCTAACCCAGGTATCCATGACTGAGTCTTTCCACTGTAGTACATTAACCACTTTTGTCCATGCTGTATTTCTGGACAGGAGGCAGAGTGTACCTTACTAAATTCTATGAAGGCTTGGCTAAAACAGGATTTCCTGTCTTTAACAGTTACTTGGAAACTTAATTTTCAGAGTTTTTGGTTCAACTTGAAAGGCAGTTTAGTTTAAGGGTTAAGGGTGCAGACTTTGACTACAGACTGCCTGGGTTTGAATCTCAGCTTCTCTGTTTACTGGCTATATGAAGTTATACACATGACGTTAAGCAGGGGGCCTCAACCACTGGGCCACAGACTGGTGCTGGTCCGTGGCCTGTTAGGAACCAGGCAGTACAGCAGGAGGTGAGTGGCGGGTGAGCTAGAGAAGCTTCATCTGTATTCATAGCCACTCCCCACTTCTCGTGTTATTGCCTGAGCTCCTTCTCCTGTCGGATCAGCAGGGCATTAGATCCTCACAGAAGTGCAAACCCTACTGTGATCTGTGCATAGGAGGGATCTAGGCTGTGTGCTCCTCATGAGACTCTAATGCCTGGTGATCAGAGGTGGAGCTGAGGTGGTAATGCTAGCACTGAGGAGTGGCTGCAAATTCAGACTAACATTAGCAGTGACGTTCGACTGTACATCCACCTTCCTACCCACATGATCTGTGGAAAAACTGTCTTCCAAGAAACCAGTACCAGGTGCCAAAAAGACTGGGACTGCTGAATCAGTTTTCTCATCTATAAAATGGGTATAATCACAGTAATCTATCTTACAGAATTGTTGTAAGGATTAAATGAATTAATACATTTATTATTATTTGCTTTGAAGAGCATCTGGAACACAGTAAACAGTAAGTATTAGCTACTGTTGTTACTTATACTGACTGACCTTCAGTAAATACCAAAGAAATGAGATAGAAAGTAAAGTGCACTGACACATCACATTCTAATAGTAATAAATATGCACCTAGCAAGTACTTCAACGTTTTTAATTTCAGAAAGTTACAAGATTTTTGAAACATACCTTTGACGAATTACAGGATCAGACTTTTCAGGATCAATGTAAGGTTTTAGGATTTCATTAATAGTTTTATCATCTGGTACTCTTTCCAACAGAGAAAAAAAAGCTATATTACTATTTATGATTCTTCTACTAAAAGTGTTAACTTAGAATTACTAAATGCTGTGGCTGTTTTTGCTTAAATAACTAAACAAAGACTTTTTATTTTATTCTTGGCAAAATGAAACATCCTTTTAAACAAAAATTACTTAGGAAAAAGCTCAAAAAGACTTCTTGGACATACTTAACAAGGTCTTTAAAAACAACATTCTGAGAAGCTCCCTATAAATCAATTATAAAAACATAAGCCTCTCTCAATACACACCTGTACTCAAACATGAAAAGAAAGAAGTCAGGATAAAATATATTTAACTGACAGAAATAAAAAATCTGGAAAAAGATTTCAGATGATGCTAATTTCAGTGCATGTTCAAATTTATTCATTCTAAATCATAAGACCAGGTTAAATTGATACTAATTTCCCTGGAAAGAAAACATTTAAAAATTTCCAACTTTCCTCTATTTATGCACACTGTCTTAAACTTATATATAAAGCTGTATAAACAAAATTAAGATACCATTTTAAAATAATAACTTTCCTCAACCATTTATACACATTCATATATACTATTGGCTTCATATCCCAATCTGTAAAATAAGTTCTTTCCCTGTCTTAAGTCTGGTATACAACTTCAAATAACAAAGTTCTTCAGTAAAATCCATGTGACAATTACAGAGAGGACATTTATGTCCAGTGTAGAAATGTGCTGAATATACTACTTGAAGAGCAACTTAAAAATTTTCCTAACACAAGAATCAACATTGTCATGATGTCCATCCCACCCAAGGCAATCTAAAGATTCAATCAATCCCCATCAAATTGCCAACATTATTTTTCAGAGACCTAGAAAAGACAATACAGAAATTCATACAGAAGCATAACAGAGCACGAATAGCTAAAGCAATCCTCAGCAAAAGAAACAAAGCTGGAGGAACCATACTTCCAGACGTTAAAATTTATTAAAAGGCTGCAGTAACCAAGACAGCATGGTATTGGTACAGAAATAGACACACAGACCAATGAATGGAGCAGGACAGAGAATCCAGAAGTAAAACCACTGTCCCTCAACCAACTCATCTCCATCAAAGCCATCAAGAACAAACACTGGGGAAAGGAAATCATATTTAGCAAATGATACTGGGAAAACTGCTAGCCACAGGCGAAAGATGAAACTGGACCCTACCTATCACCACACACAAAAATTAACTCAAAAATGAACAAAGAGCTTAAATGTAAAACTTGAAACTATAAGAATCTTAGAAGACAACTTAGGGAACAACCCTCCTCGACACCAGAGTAGGCAATGAATCCATGGTCAAGTCCTCAAAAGCAGACACAACAAAAACTAAGTTTGACAGGTGAGACCTTATCAAACTGAAAAGGTTTTGCATGGCAAAAGAAACCAACAAGAGAGCAAAGAGACAATCCATAGAACGGGTAAAAATATTTGTAAGTTATGTGTCTGACAAAAGCCTAAAAGACAGGATTTACAAGGAACTCAAATGAACAGGAAAAAAAAAGTCCCACTAAAAAGTGAACAAAAGACATGAACAGCCATTTCTCAAAGGAAGATCTATAAGCAGCCAACAAACACATGAAAAATGCTCACCCTCACTAATCACCAGAGAAATGCAAGTCAAAACTACAATGAGATACCACCTAACTCCAGTAAGGATGGCAATCATTAATAAGCCAAAAAACAACAGGTGCTGGCTAAGGAGAAAAGGGAATACTTTTACACTGTTGGTGGGAATGTAAGGTAGTTCAACCTTTGTGGAAAGCAGTGTGATGATTTCTTAAAGAACTAAAAATTGAGCTTCCATAAGACCCAGAAACCCCAATCTGATAATATACCTAGAGGAACGTAACTCACTCTACAAAAGACATCTGCACACACATGTTTATTGCAGCACTTTTCACAATAGCAAAAACATGAAACCAATCCAGATGCTGACTGAAAGTGGACTGAATAAAAAAAAAAAAAAAAAAATGTGGTACGTATACGTGATGGACTATTATGCAGTACTAAAGAACAAAATCATGGCTTTCACATCAACAGGATGCAGCGGGAGGCCATCATATTAAGTGAACTATCACAGAAACAAATAACTGAATACTGTATGTTCTCACTCATAGCAGGCCCCAATCACTGATCATACAGGCACAAGGATGGGACTGGCAGACACTGGTCAGTGATTGGGGAGGGAAAAAGGGAGAAGGAGGGGGATGTGGTATGACACTGCGTACCTGGTCCACCATCAGGAGAGGGGCCAGCTAGCAGCCCAAACTTTACCTGCCTGCAACCTACTCATGTAGTAAATCCTCACTGTTATCCCACAGTTCTAAAATTTTTTAAAAAATGTTCAACAGAGCAAATAAAAAAATTATTTTTCCTAACCCAAGAAACCAAATAGTTAAAATTTCAAAGTTGAAACATTATAATTTTTAAATGACACTTGAGAATGTTTATAATATAAAAAAGTAGGACAAAAAACGTTATGCAAATTAGGAGCATATACATTCCAATTAGGAGTATACATATATGTGTCTACAATGATGTGTTTTCTGAGTGATACACTATAACAGTATAGTAGTAACCTTTGCATAGTAGAATTTGAGACAGTTTCCATTTTCTATACACCCCCTCCCTGCTCAAGAAACAGAATTTTTCAGCCTTCCTAATTCTCCTTGCGCCCCTCTGCTTGACACCTGCTCCTCTCCTGAAGTAATCAGCATCATGATTCCTGTGTTAACCATATCTCTAGAGTTCTACCACCTTTGTAGGTATTCCTAAAAAGGACACTATTTAGTTTTCTGTTTTTTTTCTTTCCTATTTGTAAACAGAATCTCATTCTTTTTTAGTGGTGTTCAGCATTTCATTGCAATAATATGTCACAACTTAGTTACCCATTCTACTATTGATATAGGCAACATTTAATTAACAACTTATTTGATGTAAGTAGAGAGCCTTAAAATAAAAACAAATCAGTTCTCATTAGACAACAGTGATACCATACCTTTTCTCTATGTACTCGGCTTGACTTTGAGGAAACTGGAGTTTCACATGCCAACAAAACTGTTGTTTTCTAAGAGAAAATAACCGTATGAGAAAAGAGAGATAATAAAAGTCTGCACACAAATCAAACTTTCTGAACTTTCATTTTAAGATAACTCTTAAATGATACTTAGAATTTAACATATATTTTCTGTTAAGAGCTGAGTACTCTTTCCTAGGATTTTAGAATCTATGTTTTTGAAATAATATACTTGCAAGGGTTGTTAAAAAGAAAAAATAAAGTGAAGCAGTTCTTAATTCCAAGCACTTCACATTCCTGAATTAGAAGGCAATTTCTCATAGTTTCAGGGGCTTTTGAGATCAATGTGCTACTACTTGAAGTTTACAAATAAATTTCCTCATGACTAAATACAATGAGCTGATGTCTTTGCCTGACTAGTCTGGAAATTAGGTGAATGAAGTATTGTCCAGTTGAGTCCAGCTGGCTGCAGATACACTTCTGAGGCATGAGTACGTGCATTCAGTAGCAAAACAGTAGACAACAAGTTGGTTGCTAAGCAGAATGCACTTTGAGCTAGAGTCCCTTTGCTTTTGGGTCTAAACTTTGGTTTGACATAGGATCAACAGCAATAATTCACCAAATGCCTGATTTTTAAAAATGATCAGATGTCCTATTTAATTTATCTAAATTTAGTGACACTAGAAATGACACCCTTTTAAAAAAACAACTAACAATGCTCAAAATATTGAATCTATTACAGAAATATAAATGTCTTCACGACATGATGGTTTTACACAATGTTTTCCTTACAAGAAATTTCTAACAGTCCACTGGAGTTAATGACAACCAGTATCTCCTCCAAGAAATAATCAGCATTCCCTTGAAATCTACTCCATAGCAGCAGGGTCCCCAAATCTAAAATAATCCTTTAATAATCCGGTGGAGTATCTTTCACAAAACATTTATATGATAGTCAAACTTTTGTCAGAAAACAATGACCACAAACTCAAGCAAAATCCCTTCCGTTAGAATAAGTCACCACAGATCTGCATAGGACAGTTTTACTTAATAACAAAATAATTTTTGGCACAAGCTAGAGACATGCTTATGTCGATAGAGCTACTTATCATATAAGAAACAATTGTAATAACTTTATCGATAACTTTATTTTTTGAATGGAACAAAGCTGAAAAGCATCCTGCACTGATCTAAAAGCCAGATGTCTAAAATTTCAGAGGAAAAAACTTAAAATAATTTTTGAATGCAAATGCAAAAGTTACTAGCTTTAAATAAATCTTTCAAAATGAAATACTTTGCAATGTCCATTATTTGTGAAATAAACACAGCACATCACTATCAAGAAGCTGAGAGACACTCGTTTTTTCTATTAGTTAGAAGTAACTGATTTTGTTACTGTTACTGCATAGTATGATTTATTTCTAAATACGCTTGTCTATCCATATTAACTTGGGAGAGGATCATCAACTTGTCATCCTGTAGAATTGCAAATCATTACTAAATCATCCCCAATCATTGCTTAATTTCAAACAATTGCTTTTTTTTTTAAATTGTAAACATTCAATAGACCCTAAATACCTTCAGAAAGTACTTAACATTCCAAACACAAGAGAGAAAAGCCCTTGGAAATCATTTTATTTGCTGTAGTTAACCAGCTGTGGTTATAACAAAGCCGTTCATTACTATTTTATTATATATATGCTGCCAAATTATTGCTAAAAATCTTTAGTTTGCCTTAGTTCAAACATGAACAAATTTGAAAAGTACAATTACCTTTTTTTTTTGAGTTGGAATCTCACTCTGTCGCCCAGACTGGAGTGCAGTGGCACACTCCCGGCCACTGCAGCCTCGACCTGCTGGGCTCCGGCGATCCTTCTGCCTCAGCCTTCCAAGTAGCCGGAACTACAAGCGCGTGCTACTACACCTGGCCAATTTTTGATTTATTGTAGAGACAAGGTCTCGCCAAGTTGCGCGGGAGGGTCTTGAACCCACGGGCTCAGGCAATCCACTCGCCTTGGCCTCCCAAAGTGCTGGGATTACAGGCTGAGCCACCGAGACCAGCCACGGTTACTTTTAAAATGTGATCTTGTAATATTTTGAAAACTAAGAAAATGAGAATAAAGAACACTCAATGCATCCATATTCATCTTTCACCCACTTACATATTGCCATCTTTCTTAGATGCTTTGCTTTTATTTCTTCTGAGAAATAAAAGACTACTGATATGGCTGATAGGCCTTCGTACTGTATTCTGACCCAAGGTGGACAAAGAGAACTTGTAGCGTGTTGTATAAATAACTGCTGGCCCAGGCTCGGTGGCTCAGCCTGTAATCCCATCACTTTGGGAGGCCAAGGTGAGTGGATTGCCTGAGCCCAAGGGTTCGAGACCAGCCTGGGCAACTTGGCAAGACCTCGCCTCTACAATAAATCAAAAATTAGCTGAGCATGGTGCACATGCCTATAATTCCAGCTATTCGGAAGGATCACCTGAGTCCATCAGTTTGACACTGGGGTGGCCGTGAGAGTGCCACTGCACTCCAGCCTGGGCGATGGAGTGAGTCTCCAACTCAAAAAAAAAAAAAAAAAAAAGGAACTGCTAAAATGGCTAAGTTAATTATCTCTCTAAGGCAGTTTCCAATTATTTAGTGTTGCTGAAATTCATGTGAGTCATGGCGTTGGCAAGCAAATATCTTCTTAAGACTCAAGTAATTGTTTCCCATTTTTCATAATTATATATAGTGATATACGTTCCACTTAAAAATATACATAAACCAAAGTCTCAGGAACATTACTTAGATTACTTGTATTATTTTATAAAGATAGATTTCAAGAAATACATTCATTAGGAAACTTCTCAAACTTGGTGGTACTGACATTTGGGACCAGATAATTCTTTGTCACCAGGGACTCGGTCCTGTACATTGCAGGATGTCTAGCAGCATCCCAGGGCTCCATCCACTAGATGCCACTAGGAACACCCACACACTCAGTTGTGACAACCAAAAATGCTCCCACATACTGGGAAGTAAAATGGCCCCTGGGAAGTAAAAAAAATCACTTGTTTGATTTTTACTTACTATTTTTTTTTTTACACTATACCTATAGGGATAGCGATGTGAACATTATTATTCCTAATGCATTAGGGCTACTGTTCCCTAAATTTAACAAAATGCCTTTAACTACAATGTCATTGTGCAAATCAACATTCTTAAGAATGGAAATACTGTACCTAGAAATATTATAGGTAACTTAGGGATTGTAAAGTATCATGACTAGAATTTGATAAATGGAGTAATGGTGGCAATTATTAAACCAAATGTTCCCTTCCAGACAACCTCACACATTGACAGAAACACTAACCTCTTCTGAGTCCTACTGAACCCAAGAAACTATTCAAGCATAGCAAAGCTCCTCTCACCACAAATATCAATACATACCTGTTGATCATGTATTCTCATTGGAGGCAGTTATACCCCAAATGGGGCAAAAATTGGTTCTTTGAAGAGTCAACAAAATCTTAGAAATTACAGTGTTTATGGCCCTACAAAGGGTCACTGTACACCAACAGATTATACAGTGTGTCCATGGTACCAAAATATCATGGGAGGAAAAATGGTTAAAAAGGCACCTGGGGGGGGGGCAATAATGGAAAAAAAAAAAGACTGAAAAACAGATGGCACATGTATTAAATTAGGAAAATAAAGATTACTATATACTTTGTTTCAGTGAGAGAATACAGGGCTCACTTCGTGAACACCTGCTTACTAGAAACTGTTTAGAAACTCTCCCAGTTTCAAGAAAATGATGAAGACACACATTTGGGGAAAGAAGTTCTTTATCTATATATTCAATTATTATTTTGACATTATTACTTAAAATCGCAAATTTTCACATTTGGAACCCTACCATAACCTCAAGGAAGATGCAAATAAAAAGTCATAAGTGCCTTTTAAATGGCATTGCTCTCATGTTACAGTAAGATGTTCAAATTATTAATAACCAAAGAAATGTATATAGAAATAGAATTTTACCTATCAGATTTGCTGAAATTTTTTTTTTTAATGAGTTGTAGTGTCACTCGGTCATCCAGGCTCATGGCCACTGCAGCCTTGACCTGCTGGGTTCAGGCAATCTTTCCTCCTTAGCCTTCCAGGTAGCTGGAACCACAGGCATGTAACACCACCACGCTCAGCTATTTTTTTTGATTAATTGTAGAAAAGAGGTCTTGCCAAGCTGCCCAGGCTGGTCTCGAACCTGTGGGCTCACGCAATCCTCTCACCTCCGCCTCCCAAAGTGCTGGGATTACAGATGTGAGCTACCACGCTCAGCCAGAGATGTTTTGAAAATTGGAAATGACAGGGAAGCCGGGCTTGGTGGCTCAGCCTGTAATCCTGCGCCTTTGGGAGGCTGAGGTGAGTGGATTGCCTGTGCCCACG
>NW_007252147.1:1501765-1576646 GCF_000164805.1 Carlito syrichta
CTTTTTCCCCCCCCCCCCCCCGCATATTTTGAGTTTGTGGGAGGGGTCTCACTCTGTCACCCAGACTGCAGTGGCAAGATCATGGTTCACTGCACCCTCAACCTGGACTCAGGAGATCCTTCCACCTCAGCCTCCCTAGTAGCTGGGACTGGAGTGGCACCCCACACTTAGCTAATTTTTTGTGTTGTTTTTATTTTTGTTTTTTACTGTGTGTAGAGATGAAGTCTTGCTATGTTGCCTATGCTGGTTTCAAACTCCTGGGCTCAAACAATTCTCCTGCCTTAGCTTCCCAAAGTGCTAGGATTGCAGGCGTGGACCACTGAATGTGCCTGCTTTCATCTTCTTACAGATATAAGAACCAAGATCATTGACTAAGAGTGAGGTCTTGCCAGGATGCTAAAATATTACTTCTTTACCAGCGTGAGAAAGTAAGACTGTAAGGCTAACATCGTATTAATTCAGGGAACTCACTTGAAATTTGTGGCTTCAAGATTTCAGCAAAGTCGGGCTCGGTGGCTCAGCCTGTAATCCCGCACTTTGGGAGGCTGAGGTGAGTGGATTGCCTGAGCCCGCGGGTTCGAGACCCGCCTGGGCAACTTGGCGAGACCTCGTCTCTACAACAAACCAAAAAATGAGCCGGGCGTGGTAGCGCAGGCCTGTCGTTCCGGCTACTTGGAAGGCTGAGACGAAGGATCGCCGGAGCCCAGCAGGTCAAGGCTGCGGTGGCCGGGAGCGGCCACTGCACTCCAGTCTGGGCGACAGAGTGAGACTCCAACTCAAAAAAAAAAAAAAAAAGAAATGGCAGGGAAGTATGACAAAATGGACATCTCTGTTGACAAAATGGACATCTCTGTTGTTGACAGGAGTATAAAGTGGTACAAGTTATTGGCAGTTCAATTTCATAAAAACTATAAATAAAAATTCATAATTGAAATAGTACATATTTTTCCCAGGAATATATCTCAAGGAAATAATTGGGCAAGTAGTAATATATGTATAAAATGTCCACTGCGCCACTTTTTAATTTAATTTTATTTTGAGTTAAGTCTCACTCTGCTGCCTAGGCTGGAGTGCAGTGGCATGCTCACAGCTAATGGCAGCCTCGACCTGTTGGGCTCACGTGATCCTTCTACCTCAGCGTTTCAAGTAGCTGGAACCATAGGCATGTACCATCACGCCTGGCTAATTTTTTGATTTATTGTAGAGCAAGGTCTTGCCATGTTGCCCATGTTTCGACCACTTGAGCTCTGGCAACCATCTTGCCTCTGCCTCCCAAAGTACTAGGATTACAGGTGTGAGCCACTGCTCCTAGCTACCACATTAAATAATAGGGGAAAAAAAAAATCAGAAGCAAACTAAATGTACATCATCAGAAAATTGATTAAATAAATCATAGTAGATCTATACAATGAATGAAGTAGAACTATACAAACTGACACAGAAAAGTGCATGTTGAATGATGGCATTTATATTTTAAATAGATTTATACATGCACTTACGAGTATAAAGAACATGCCCCAAGCTTTTAGCTACTGTTATATCTTGACATTATAACATTTAATTCTTACTTAAAAATCTGTCTGTATTAAATAAATTTTCCACATAATGATTTGTTATTTTTTACAATCAGCAAAATCAAAGATACCCTCATGGGGGAAGTACAGGATGGTGATGATAGAAAAGACAGGGATACTTTTAACATTCTTTCTAAACTTATTTCATTATTTGAAGTATTTACTTAAGATGTCTCTTTTTATCTTAGAAATTATTACTTAACCAGAACTAGATAGGTTCAAAGCTATCTTCCTAAGAAACAGGCCACAACCAAGAGTTACAGATGAGGCTAAATTCTAAGTAAGATTTCTAATACAAAGCTCAAAGGAGCTGAATATTCTTGTTCTTTAAAAAAACTCATCAATTCTCATTCTACTCTAACACTGATTAACCAAAATTTACTCAAAGACCGCCACTTCTAAAGGCTCATCAGGCATTAAGAACACAGAAACTCAGAGGCGGATGAGTCCAAGACAGATTTTTAGGGCAGTCAGTCAACCACCAACCCCGGGGCACTGATCGCATTTTTCCTTCCGTTTCACAATTTTCATTTGAAAGTTTCCTGTATTTTATTTCCACTGTACATAGCAAGAATGCTCAATGTACTGTGATACCCAGAGGTAGGCCCGGGGAGAGGTTAAGTGGACCCTGTGTTTGAATCCCTCTCTAATAATTTATTACCTAATATGTTTTTCAGCAAGAGACAATCTCTCTGTACCTCAGACTTCTCACCATAAAACGGGTAACAATATGAGGGGGACCTCAAAAACTTGAAATTTATTTATTAAAAAATTGTGTATTTATTTTTACACGTATAAACTTCAGTTACCTTCAAAGTACTCTCCATTTGATAATACATACCTACTAAGACACTTCTTTCACTGCTTAAACAGTTTTTGAACTCATCGATTTGGATGCCTTTTAGTGCTTCTGCTGTTTTTTATTTCCCCTCTTCCATATTAGCAAAATGTTTCCCTTTGAGGACTATTTTCATCCAGGGAAACAAAAAGTTGCTTCAGGCAAGAGTGGGCGAACAAGGAGGGTAGGACATGGGGGTCATGCTGTTTTTGATCAAAACACTCAGCATGGTGTGAGCAGGTGCGGTGTCACAGTGGAAGAAGCAGTCACCTGCTTGGCGCCACTCAGGACCTTTCTTCCACAAATCGTGACAAAACCTCAAAACCTCCAGAAAAAAACTTTGGCTGACTGTTTGATCTGGAATTCCAAGTGTACTATAAGGGGCCTGCCCTCCAAAAGATAATTCTGGGACTTTTGGATCACTCCCTTATAGTATTTATATCACAGAATTAAATGAATAAATAGTATACCAAGAATTTAAAAAACTACATCCCAAAATGCTATTATTGTCATCGTTATAGTTCTACATTCGATGCAATGTCCCAAATTATAAGATTTATAACAGAAATAAAAATTGACAGCGCCTTTAACTGAGAATACTTTGCTGTGAGTTCATAAGCTAACTCTACTTACACTGAATTTAGTGTTTAGTGGAAGGAGATGAAACCAGACAAGCACATTAATACCAGAATGTAAAGGGCCTGGAATGTTCTGCTAAGCAGCATGGATTCTATTCTGTAATTAATGCACCAAAAACAAAGGTTTTAAAGAAGAGTTAAATGAAGGGCTTACAGGGACATCCATCATCCTATCATTTAATTTTCTTAATAAGTGTTTCTGTAGTATATTCAGGACATTAACTTTTCAAAACCGTTGTCCGTAGTTATTAGAAGAAGCCATTTCCAGCTACTTTTTAGAATCATATTGATATATCACGTCAGTTCAAATATGCCTAAAATTTTAACTTCTGATTTTTTTTTTTTTTTTGAGTCGGAGTCTCACTCTGTCACCCAGACTGGAGTGCAGTGGCCGCTCCTGGCCACCGCAGGCTCGACCTGCTGGGCTCCGGCGATCCTTCCGCCTCAGCCTTCCGAGTAGTCGGAATTACAGGCATGCACCACCACGCCCGGCTGATTTTTTTATTTATTGTAGAGATGAGGTCTCGCTGCCCAGGCGGGTCTCGAACCCACGGACTCAGGCAATCCACTCACCTCAGCCTCCCAAAGGCGCGGGATTACAGGCTGAGCCACCGAGCCCGGCTAACTTCTGATTTTTAAACATAGGTGACTCCATGAGGTTAGCTGGTTAGCTAAAGTATTTGATTTTTAGAATAGTAATCACTAATTAAATTAGAAATGCCTACAAGCTATAAAAACTACAATAGATCCTTTTGCCAGGCAGTAATAGCAAGCAGCAATAGTAATAACAATAGTTTAAGAGATTTTTATATGTCAGGCATGGTTCTAAATGTATTAATTCACTCAATCCTTATAACTCTATGAGGCAAATGTTATTATTTAATTTTACAGATGAAAACACTAAGATAGACAGAAGAAAGTTACTCCCTCAAGGTTATTATTCAGTACTGTATAAATCCAGACAGAACTATATCATAACTTGAGTTCCCACTCTAGTCTGCTATACTGCTGTATGCTTTCCAGAATTGAAAGTTCAATAACAAACCATTTATTTTTCTGTCCTGCTAATTCAAATGTATTTCAGTTACTTTTAATTTTCAACGTTTGCCTCCATATATTAAAACCATTTTAAAGTTGTATAGCGGACATTTAAATTATCTGGCAACCATTCCCTACCTCTCACAACTATCCTTCCTAATTTATAACCATACTCAGATGAATGGACACCTTTTGACTTAAGGGATGTGTACCTTTTGACTTAAGAAAATCAACATATTTTCCTGGACACAAGGGCTCAGAATTGGGCAGATTACCTGGGAGGACTAATCATGGTGAATTTCAGGTTTCCTGTTCAGTAACGTTAGGAGGAAAGCAATTCATCTGGATATTTACTAAAATCTAAACTGTTACCAATAGCATCCTACAACCATGAGGATTAATCTGACACCATCAAGGATACACTGAAGAATCAGGAATAAAACTGGTCCTTGAAGATATGGGCAAGTCATTCTACCTGCTGAAGTCCATCCTACCTCTTGATACTCAGTTATGAGAGCCCAAATCCCCTTTTGCATAGCTCAAACCAGTTTGAATTGAGTATTGTTTTTTGTATTTTGGGTTTTTTTTTTTGAGAGAGGGTCTGATTCTGTCACCCAGGCTGGAATGCAGGGGTGTGATGCTGGCTCACTGTAGCCTTGACCTCCAGGACTCAAGTGATCCTCCAAACGCAGTCTCCCAAGTAGCTGGGACTATAGGCACACACCACCATGCCTGGCCAATTTAAAAAATAATTTGTAGAAACAAAGTCTAGCAATGTTGTCCAGGCTGGGTAAGCTAATATTCTATTTCATGCTACATAAAGCATCCTGACTGATACAATGGATTGAGTTTTTCTAGGTTTCCTCTTTCAATAATAAATCATAGAAAAGGAAGACTAAAATTGTCAACTGTTATGACATTTAGAAGCAGCAAATAATACCTGATAAAATTACTGGGGGGAAAAAGTTTTGTTCCACTGTCAGCTATAAAATCTTATTTTAATTTAAAGCTTAAAGAAAATCTACAAAATTTTGAAACCCTTTAAGGAAAAAAACCCAAATGTACAAAATAGCTACACAATCCCTTCACTCAAAGTCACCTAATCTTTTAAAATGCATTTCAAGATGAATGTTTTAAGCCTCTCAAAAATAAATGTAATCATTCCTTTAAAAAATCTATTTTATTAGTATTAGTATTATAATAAGTGTTTTTGGAAGTATGAATACAAAGGATCTGTGTAGTTACTTGGTATGGATTAAAAGAACTAGAATTTGGAGAATAAAAACCACAATTTCATGTCTCACATCATCATGTAAATACTTTGAAAAATAACAGTTATATATTATATTTTGCCTCTTTAAACATCAGTACCACCACTACACGTTAATAATAGGAAACAGGCTAACTATGTGGTATTGGCTTGAGTAGACAGTACATTAAGAAAATGCATGTAACAGGTGGGGACTGAAATGAAATGAAAAAGAACATTTTACTTCCAATACTTAAGTACTTAATAAAGCAGTTTTCAACAGGAGGTGGGTAGAGGCAGTGGGAGTGTTTGAAAATGGCTGGGTGGTTTTGGTTGTTTCAAGACCGGGGAGCACTTGAGGTAGGAGCAAGGAATGCTAGTCTTCCTATAATGCATGGGAAAGTCACACACAACAAAAAAATTATCCCATTCAACATGCCAATACAGTTCCTACTACAAAGAAACACTAGAAAGTAGAGCAGATATCTGCATACCAAAAATGAATACCAGCAATAAATGTTGGCATCTGTTTCATGTTAACTACGGAGAAAATATATTCTATAGGAACTTAGGCAAAAGACACACAATGCAGGAGATGAGCCATATGTACTCTCACAGATGGCTAGAAAATATAGAAGAGGAGGACTTTCTAGGATTGAGAAGTGACCAGCGTGGGCACACTTAGTTGAGCAGATTAGGAAATCAGGTGGGGGGAGACTGTGAAGATCCATATTTGAATAAAGATCACTCATAGGAACAAAAGTTTTCTACTCAAAGCATGACTTTCCCTAAACCCCCTGGCGTGGCAGAGTGGGCCTCTTTCCAGCCTCTCCCTCATCACTTACCAACTCCCACCCTAGCTTCTAGGCATGCCAACTTCTTGCATGTCCTATATTTGCGCCACTATGTTTTGCATCTGATATTCTCACTACCAGACCAACTTAGATCTTTGTCTGGATAAAAACTGAGACATTAAAAACTGCTCCTCGCCAGGCTCGGTGGCTCAGCCTGTAATCCTGCGCCTTTGGGAGGTGGAGGTTAGTGGATTGCCTGAGCCCGTGGGTTCGAGACCCGCCTGGGCAGCGAGACCTCATCTCTACAATAAATCAAAAAATCAGCCGGGCATGGTAGTGCATGCTGTAATTCCGGCTACTCGGAAGGCTGAGGCGGAAGGATCGCCGGAGCCCAGCAGGTCGAGGCTGCAGTGGCTGGGAGCAGCCACTGCACTCTAGTCGAGGCGACTGAGTGAGACTCCAACTCAAAAACAACAACAACAACAACAACAAAACTGTTCCTCATTCTCCAAAAAATAAGCTCAAATTCTAACTTCTCTAGAAAGTATTTCCTGTCCCCTGCTCTCTGTGAACAACACTCCTTCCAAAAAACTGGGGCAGTGTGCCCTCCTGTGTGCTGCAATCTCACCCCACAAGTATTCCATCACAGCATTAACTACACTAAACTCTAAGAGCTTGCAGTCTTGTGCTCCCACTGGCTGAACTAATTGAGAATAAGGGCAGCGAATTGCTGGCACACGGGTCAGTGGTTTTCAGGTAGAGACAAACATCAAAATTATCTGGGTCTTTTTAGAAATAAAGATGCCCTAATAACCAATGAATTAGCAATTCTGTTGGTCAAGTCCAGGTAGCTACATTTTGAAATTTCCTTACACTTAATTCTGACATGCATTCTAAACAGAAAACCATTATTAAAAAACTGGCACTATTACTCCATTTTGCAGATAAGGCAACAAACACAGGGAGGTAAGTAACTTGCCAAGAAAACTCTTACACATAAAGATTAAATTAAATCCTGTTGTGTTTAACACCAAAAAAAATTCAAGAAATATTAACTATTTTATCCTCTTTTAAAAAGCAAACAACACTGAAGAAGACTTGTGTTATTTTGCTTAATGAGAATTACTTGAAACAAATTATATTTGCAACTTGCCGGAAAGGTAGCAATTTCAAATGAGGGTAGGGATAAGAAGAGGAGGGAGTTAATTTCAGGCTATGAAATGGACTACAACACTCAAAGAGCTTCAGAGAGTGCCAGTTCAAGAGATAAACTGACACATTTCACCTACTACCAATGCTCCCCCTATGGCCCATGGAAGTATTTATGAGCTAATGACTCCTGCAGACACATAAGCATTAAACAGTTCTGAGAAGGTGGCTGTTAAGGTAACAGCATGCTTTAGAAAGATGTATATCTAGCAGAAGTGATTAAGAAGGACTGAGGTGAGGATACAGTGATGGTAGACAGAGCACTCAGAACTCCCCCAACATTCAACAGTGACACAAGGAGGGTGCACAGGACAATACAGTTGAGTCAACAGAAAGGGACAAATTTTGGAGGCGTATCTGAAGGAATGGACTTGGTGACCAGGAAGTTTTCCTTAACTGAATCAGTTTGGGAACCCCAAGATGATCAAGTGTTCACCTTTCCATTTCTATGAATGCTGGCTAACTGCTGCTGTGGAAAGGAACACCCTCTGTGACATCATGACACAGGAACTCCCTTATCACTGTCTACATGGCCACAGTAAGTGAAAGCCTAACTGGGGAACCATTAGGCTTCTAATCTTTCATACAGTTCTAAGTCATTGCTGTTGCTCTGAAGTCATTCCACCAAACTGTATCAAAGCAATTACAGCAGAGAGACCATAGAGCTAACCATTTCCACCAGTCAACACGTTTATACTGAGCGCCTATTATGTAATTCCACAAAGCCCACTACAAAATTCACTTGTCCCCCCATGACCACAACTGCTAAGCCCATCATCTCATTTCCCTTTCTTTTTTCCTAAAGTCAGTTTGCAACCAAGTATAAACTGACACTACTTGTTAGACACAATGTAAAAAAAAAAAAAATCCTGTGCTTTAAGAAGTACATCACCACACAAGTGTTTAAGAAAGCAGTGTTACTGACATTAATACAGGGGTGGATGGGTATATCACTGTAATATAATTAGGATGCTGTAATTTTATCCAAAGAACAAAAAGAAGTTTTTTGAATCTGTAAAAGGTTTAATATGTCTTTACAAGAGGGACACCTAGTGGCTAGCTTCTAAAACAAGAATGGGGCTCTTAAAAATGAATTCACACTGTTGTTTAATAATAGGCACAGCTCTATTATCTTAATGCTATAAATACAAGACACACATACACACACAACTAAAGAACCCTAAGCCAAAAGGATGCATTGAAAAGTTAAGGCCTCACAGTTCTAAGCTGACAGTAGCAGAAGAATGGTAAATAGGATAGGATTGCTTAGAACTGAATCTCAAGGTCATGTGGAGACAACTGGAAAGAGAAGGTCAAAAGTTGAATCCATATCTGAGGAATGGGTGGTTAGTCCACACAAAAGACCTGGAGTTAAGCTAAACATAGTACTGGAGAAGGATCCATCCCTCAGTCTAATTCATTCTTCTATGTGACAAGTCAAGGTGCATTCCCACTGCATATGACCTCTGACCAAGATAGCCAGGAAAATAAAATGAGGGATTTATACAACCAGATGAAACATGTTGTCCAAAGACAACCAATACAGCCTCCAGGTTAATATCTATGGCTTTTGATAGAAAAACACTAAAACAGAACTGAAGGAGTAGCAGCCATGGATAAAAACATGGAATTTTATATCATAGTATCAGAATACTTTTCAAAGATTAAATTTACAACCCAAAATGTATAACTGTCCTGCCCACATCTATCAATATCTTTCACAATTATTATTTTTAAAAATGCAGTTATTTGGTCTTAAAGTCAACAATACCTGTACATGGTCTAAAATTAAAAAAGGTACAAAGGGGCATACAATTACCATCCCTGTCCCCTTCCACCTAATTTCTCTGCCTGAAGGTAAGCACCAGTAAGTTACCAGTCTATAATATAAACATATATGTATGTAAACTTTGAAATTAATATGGTTCTACATCTGCCTCAATATTTCCTGCAATTATTCCATATAAGTACATTTAAATCTGCCTCATTCTTTTTCCATTACAAAGTTATGCCATAATTTATTTAAGCAATGTACTATCAATGGACATTTATTGCTTTTTTTTTAAATTTTAGAGTTGTGGAGTATATATGAGGATTTGCAAATTGCCTGCAAGTGAGGTGTGGGCTTCTAGCAAGACCCCCTCCGCCGGTCACAGCGGGTGGCTGTGTTCCCCTTATTCTCCCTCTCTTCCTCCCATTAGCAGTGCCCAGAGTCAGTTGTTCCTGCCTTTGCGCTTGCATGCTCAATGTTTTTTTTTTGTTTTTTTTTTTTTTGGAGTCTCACTCTGTTGCCCAGGCTGGAGTGCAGCGGCACACTCACGGCCACCGCTGCCTCAACCTGCTGGGCTCAGGTGATCCTTCCACCTCAGTCTTCCAAGTAGCTGGGAACTACAGGCACATACCACAATGCCTGGCTAATTTTTTGATTTATTGTAGAGATTAGGTCTCGCCAAGTTGCCCAGGCTGGTCTCGAACCCATGGGCTCAGGCAATCCTTCGCCCCAGCCTCCCAAAGTGCTTGGATTATAGACATGAGCCACCGTGCCTGGCCATGCCCAATGTTTAAGGCCCGCTTATGAGTGCAAAGCCTTTGAAGTAAGTCCAGCAGGATTATTCAAAGAGTAATTTCTTAAAATGTCCTCAATACAGGTCAATGACTTCAAACCAAATTCTATTACTACAAAGCAGCAGTCCCCATCCTTTTTGGCATCATAGACCAGTTTTGTGGAAAACCATTTTCTACAGACCGGGGAGGGGGAAAGTTTTTGGGATGATTCAAGTGCATTGTATTTATTGTGTACTTTATTTATATTATTATTACATTGTAATATATAATAAAATAATAATTATGAAACTATTATTTTGATGAGTCTGCAAGCAATTGATTTACTAAGGTCTCTGTGCAGTCAAACCTCACTGCTAATGCTAATCTGTATTTGCAGCTGCTCCCCAGCACAAGCATTACCACTGCGGCTCCACCTCAGATCATCAGGCATTAGATTCTCATAAGGAGCGTGCAACCTAGATCCTTCACATGTGCAGTTCTCAATAGGGTTTGCACTCCGATGAGAGAATCTAATGCCGCCGCTGCAGTGGAGCTCAGATGGTAATGCAGTGTTGGGGAGAGGCTGTAAATACAGATGAAGCTTCTCTCCCTGGCCAGTATCATTCTGTGGCTCAGGGTTTGGGGACCCCTGTTATAAAGGGCAAAATGATGTGGTTCACGCATGCAGCTTTCTTATTTAACACAGACACACATACGTTATGCACCAAAACTTAAGCATGACACTTTTCTGGTAAAAGAACTCGTATTTTTTTTTTTTTTGAGATGGAGTCTCACTCTGTCACCCAGGCTGGAGGGCAGTGGTGTGCTCTCAGCCACTGCAGCTTTGACCTGCTGGGCTCCTGCAATCCTTCCACCTCAGCCTTCCAAGTAGCTGGAACTAAAGGCACGCGCTACCATACTCGGTTAATTTTTTTTTTGATTTATTGTAGAGAAGTGGTCTCGCCAAGTTGCCTGGGTGGGTCTCCAACCTGCAGGCTTGGGCAATCTTCTCGCCTCGGTCTCCCAAAGTGCTGGGATTACAGGCTGAGCCACCGAGCCCAGTCAGAACTCATGTATTTAAACTGATTCTCAAAGTAGTTCAGATCCAAAGAACCAATGATTTAAAGTGAGCTTCAGATCTTTCAGACAATTATTTTAAACTCCAACAATTCTTTTTACACCTAACATATCACAGATAGCATTCCATGACAATACTTCCACATCTGTTTCTGTTTAGTGGCTGCATGAAATTCCATTGTATGACAGTACCATCATTTCTTTAACTCAATCCATATTAAAGGATACTTTAGGTTGCTCTCAGTTTTTACAGCAATGCTGCAATAGACACGTGTTCATACATCTTATTAAGCTTTTACTGATACATTTGTAAGCTAAATTCCTTGAGTTGTTTATAATATTTTAAGGCATATACAATTTTTAGAAATAGTCACAAAATTTTATATAAGAAAATATATAACACTTTGAGAAATATAACCAAACTGCCTTCTAAAATGACTGTACCAATATCAAGAGTAGTGGAAGAGGGGCCAAACCTCACTATTATGCAATATAGCCATTTAACAAACCTGCATGTGTACCCCATGAATCTAAAATAAAAAAAAATTAAAAATAAACAGTGAAAGGCAAAGTAGCCTAGTTAACCTGTACTTTCATTACAGAAGTGATTAATATGTGTATATTTATCAGCTATACATTATATATGTATATATATCTTTCTATGACCACCTATTCTTACCTTCTGCCTCTTTTCCTAATTAGTTGCTAGTCTTTTTTCCTTGTTAATGCTATGTACTCTTTAACATATGTGTTCAAGACTTTTTGGCCCAGTTTGTCTTTTAACTTAATTATGTATTTTTTTTTGCCATGAACATTTTCAAAATTTCATGTAAACAGTTATTTTTTTTCTCTATAGCTTCTGGATGGAATATTTCTAGATGGATGTTCCAGTATTTTTAAATTTCATTTTAGGTTTAAGATTGTGACCAATCTAGATGTTTTCTTAGTAAAAGATCCAACATTTACCCCAAGGGGTAAGTGTCTCAACCCATTTATTATGTAATTATTTATATCGATTTGAAATGCTTCCTTGGTCATAATATGCCATTTATTTCCTATAATCTAATTATAAATTTCTTGCCAACTCTGTAAAACTTTACTACAATTTCATAAATGAGCCCAGCCTCATCACTCTTCTTTTTCACTTTTCCTCGCATTTCTCCTGCATAATTCAGTATGAACTTGTCGTTTTGTCATGAACTCTCTTCCAATAACTAAATGAGTAACTCAATAAAAAACAACAAACAAAATCCCCTTGATATTTTGATTAAGATTACATGACATTTAAAGATCACTTAAGAAGTAAATGTTATTTCTATAATATTGAGTCTCCTAGGAACATAACACTTTATTCCATTTATTAAAATCTTCTAAATCATTAAGTATTTCAGAGTTTTCTTCATATAGCTCTTTCATATTTCTTTCAACAGTTTTTGATTAGCACTAGGTGAAAGTGAACGTAAAGTTATAGATTACCACAAAGAGATGAGGAAAAGGAGCTACCTCTAAAAGAGTCACTATTTTAAAGTAGTTTGGAATTTGCTCCAAAATAAGTAGGAAGGTCAGCATTTCCTTATCAAGCTTCTCTATTTTTAACAAAGAATGTCAGCCTTGCTTTGGCTCAACTTAGTATAAGCATCTCTGAACTCTTTGTTTGTTATAGTTATCCATCATTACGTTTCTGCAAATTCACTAGTCCTCTAAAATTCACCTTTATTGAATATACTTTTGACTTCACAGGCCGGCTAATGTTACACTCTACTTTGACTATTCAGTAAAAATTACAGTTCTTATTCTTAGAAAAATTCACATATCATATATTTTGCTTAGAATTTTAGGAGATTCAGAGTCATAACGGTCAAAAACTCCTACCGTAAAGGATGCCTGGGTTAGAATAAATAAGGTACCTACTTCGTCTGCTGCTACAGTCACCTGCAATAGTTCTACAGAAGTAATTCAAGCATAATGGCATGTTAGTCACACTTCATGCGGGGGCATTTAACTTTAAACTTTTTGGGAAATAGCTTCATACTTTATAGAAGTTAAAAAAACTACCAAAAATTCTTCACTCAGATTCCATAAAAGTTACCATTAGAATATTTAAGTTTTAAACAACTTTTATTTGAGCTTTTTACTATATTGCAGCTCAAGTTGCTTAAACAAGCAAAGAACCAATTTAAGATCTAGGGAGTATTAATAACAATCTTAGTAGAAGACTAACTCTCACTAACAATTCCAAAAATCACCAAATCTACAAAACTAAAATAGTTTTCTTAACTACATCAGCAGCAAAACCTGACTAAGCCAGTTTATAGTAATTATTTATCTATTATAATGTAAACATTCATAGGTTTCACTGTAGAAATAGTACTGTTTGACTCTGCAGTGCTGCCCCAGGCCTAGGAGGGGTAAATGCAATATACAGTATATGTAACATTTTCCCAAGGATTTCACATAAGGGAATGTAGACCTTAATGTCATTATATATTATTTACTATTTGCCAGGTACTACTTTAGTTACTATTTCATTTAATCCTCTCAATAACCCAGTAAATTAAATCTTGCCCAAGATTACCTAATATGAATAAAATGGTAGGTGATATGCAAATTCACGTTTGTCTGAGTCAAAGCTTTAACCGACTTTTGCAAGTTAATTGAAAAAGTATTGAAAACTAGTCTCTTAAAAACAAAATACGTAGGAGCTGATTAGTATTCTAGGAATAGATTTCACATCCCTTTCTTCCCTCCTTCCAGTAAATACCACTGAAATAATCTAAAACCCTGGTCATTTTATGTGAGTGGCTGACACAAGTATCCTGAACAAAGTACTTCCAAATGTCTTTTTTATTTTTTGCCCCTACAAGTAAAGTATAGGACATTGGAATCCTGATTCTGTCATACATTATATTAATAATCTGGTCCAAGAAAAGACTAGAACTATACATTTAAAAAGTATGTATCCTATATTTGGCAATCATAGGTGCTTACTTACACAATTCTTCTTTTACTGATGGTTTTACACCAGTTACTTATATACATCCCTTATATTCATATGCACATTAACATCTGAGATGCTTCTCAAAAGATAAGAAGAATACACACACACAAGTCCAAATTTTTATTAGAGTCACATGACAAAATTACCACTATTATCTTGTCATGGACCAGTAACAGTTTACAGATCAACCTTTGGGTAGCAATATTCCATAGTAAACCAAACCTTAAAGGATGTTCCTGATCAAATCAGATCACGTGATACACTAAAAGAAAGTTAAAAACTTACTTCTTATCAAAAAATGTTGAATTCTCTCTTCTCTTGGTGAATCCATTGGGTAGAAGTTTTAAATTAATACCTTGCCTTCGAGCACGATTTTTCATAAAGTGCATCTAATAGTCAAAAACAAACAAATGAATTTTAAAAAGTCTTAAATTTAAAAAGTTAGTAAAACAATGTTCAGTAATATAACAGTTAAGATTTTCTGAGAATGTATCATGTTTCACAAACAGCTCTAAGCAGTAATGTCATGTTTCACAAACAGCTCTAAGCAGTAATGTCACTTAATCTTCACAATGCTACTATAAGATAGGTATTATCATCTCTATTATAGAAATAAAAATTAAGTTCCGAGAGGTAGAACTTATATTCAAACAGGTCTAATTCCAGAGCCTATGCTTTTAACCATATGTTCTGTGATCCAAAAAAAGAATTTCATGGAGATTCAAAGAAAATACAGGTCATTTGGCAATCATAGGTGCTACTTACACAATTTTTTATCTCTTTTACTGATGGTTTTATACCAGTTAATTCTATATATCCCTGCTGTTACTAGACAGGTGGCTCACTAAAGGGAGGAACCATGGCACGGCCTTGTACAAGGCATAACTTAACCCTCTGCACTTAGATGTTTCCTCTGAGGGAACATCGTAAATCTAGCAAACCACTTGGATGTCCCCTCTTGTGGACACAAAGCGACTGTTGGTGATTATAAAGGACAGACTTATGCAAGCACAAACTTCAAAAAGATATGTTTCCTTGAAGTTTTCCATTCAAATTGAACAAAAAAGCAAATAAAGAGATGGAATATATTCTGAGTGAGATATGATCAATCAGTTGAGAAATGGCTTTCAGGAATCATGAGTGCATCCTTCCACATCTTCTTTGAACAACAGACTAGACAATAAATTACAGATTATTAATGTAGGAGAAGGAAAATGAGACTGCATTGTCTGCTTGAATATAAAAATATCAAGTGGAAGACGTCAAAAAAATTACTATTGCATAACATGCATCAATTAACCTGTAACACATATTGGTGACTGTCACACACGTAACCATGTGTTAGAAAAATAAAAGATATAAAATTTTGATTTTTTTTGTCATGAGTAAGTTCCTCAATGTCCAAAATCCCATTATAAGCCAAAAGTCACTGCAATAAAATAACTGATTCCAATGCTGTACTATTTAATATGAAGTGATTTGTGTTTCACTATTTTGCAAAAAAGTGCGGTCGAGTTGCTGGTAGGTGGTCCATGAGATGTCTCCGAGTGCAAAAGGTTAAAGTAGCCTCTATTGTAAGCAGTGCAAAATGGGATGAGGACATTCTGGCTCTGACATCTGTTACTACATTGACCACTTGGGTTGGTTAAGCTGAACTAGGCAACTCCAGATAGCTGTGAAGGAAGCAATATCATCAGATTTCTATTAAATCAAGGAAGAAGAAAGACCACACAAAGAAAAGTATAAATGCAAGCTTTTTGTTAAGTGAATGAGGATCTAGAATTTGCAATGTAAAGAGTTACAATCAAGTCATAAACCAAGGGAAAGGAAGGACCCGCTATCACTGGTTAGGAAGGAAAATGTTTTAAGAAATTACATGTAATTTTATAACTAGGGGACTTTAGTTTCAGTAATGGCAGTGATTATAATAGCAGTGACCACTGAAGACATCTGGGAATTCCTAATCAAAATAAGCTGAATCCCAGAATAATACACCCTCAAGATAAAGGTGAATCAGAAGTAAACATTTCCAGAGTATGGTAGGAAACTTGTATGGTTAGACTGAAATAGAAGAAAAAGAAAAAGAATCCATTAGAGTTGTAGTCATCGGACAGCCCTTGCTAGGATTCACCTTGATTTGCCTTGCTTGTGTGCAAGAAGCACTGAATAACCTTCCATACTCTAGAAAAAAGAACAATGTGGGAGGACTGACTATTAGATAACAAGTTTCAGTACAAACCTACAATAAATGAAAGAGTGTAGTATTGGTGCAGCATAGACCAGTAGGCAGTGGACCAACAGAGCTGGGCGTGGTGGCTCATGCCTGTAATCCCAGCACTTTGGGGAAGCAGAGGCGAGAGGATTGCCTAGGCCCAGGGGTTTGAGACTACATGGGGAACCTGGCAAGACTTCATCTCTACAATAAAAATAAATAAAATCAGCTGGGCACAGTGGCATGTGCCTGTAGTCTTAGCTAGTTGGAAGGCTAAAGCGGAAGGATTGCCTGAGCCCAGCAGGTTGAGGCTGCAGTAGCTGTGAGGGTGCCACTGCACTCTAGCCCGGGTGACAGAGACTTCAACTCAAAAAAAAAAAACAAGATAGTTTTGCAGAACAGTAGTAGGAACAGGACAAACTTTCCCAAAAATGGTGCTAGGGAAAATGGATTATCCATATGGAAAATTAAATGAGATCTCTACTTTACATGATACCAAAAATCAATTCCAGGTAGTTTAAAGACATAAATGTAAAATGCAAAACTATAAAGTCTTTAGATAATAAGTACAAGAGAATAGCTTCCTAATTTCAAGATAGGGAAGAATTTCTTTATAAAACATAAAACTCCTAACCATAAATGAAACAAATGATAATTTTGAGTATATTAAAATTAAGAACATCTGTTCACCATAAGACACTATACAGTGATAAGACAAGTCACAGAATAGAAGAAGCTACTTATAACATACAGCCAACTTGGATTGGAAATACCAAGAGTTCTTAAAAACCAGTAAAAAAAAAAGCTGGCCAATGAAAAGATGAGCAAAAGACTTGAAGAGGCACTCCACAAAAGAGGAAATCCAAATGGTCAATGAAATATTTGAAAGGGGTTCAATCTCATTAGAAAATTAAGGGTATTAGAATAGCAAGGCTTGTTAGCTCCTCCTTCAAAATCGGAATCTAAGTATTCTAATAGCATGACCCAAGATGCCATCACCTCGTATGGATCACAGGAAGAGCCGTGCAACACGTCTTCCTGTTTCCAATCCTCCACACTTGCTTCCTAAGGGCCGCGCAGCAGCCAGCGTGGTCTTTCAAAAAATAATCATGTTCAAAACCCTTCCATTTGCAGTTAGAATACATTAGAAGCCCTCACTGGTTTCTCTAATCTCATGCTCAACATTCTTCTCCTCACTCACTCTCCCTTCAGTCATCCTGTTCCTCTTTGAGATCCTCAAACGTAACCTTGCTCCTTCTACTTCTGTCTCTGCCTGGAATAATCTCCTCCAGAAGTTCACATGACAAACTCTTTCCCATCATTCAGATCGCTGCTTACATATCATCTCTCAGAGAAGCTTCTCCTGCAACCTCTCTCCAAAAAACATCATTTCGTTCTCTTTAATTTACTGAGCTTTCTTTATCTTCTACATGCACTGCTACCTGAAATTATATTTGCTTCTCTATTTATCCCGTCTCTTCCACTAAGTATGAGTTTCATGAGGGGAAGAACTTTGTTCTGAACACTGACCCATCCCTCGTAAGCAGAATGATGGTAGATCATGGTAATCACATATTTGTTAAGTAAAAAAACGAATCCAACTCATTGGAAAAAATTCTAACTGGAAGGTGTTAGATAAAATACTCACATGTCTATTGCTTATGGGTCTTTTCAAGAAAACATCTCTAGAAATATGGTCTGCTGTTCTTGCCACATCTTCCAAAAATCGATAATCTGAAATTTTCAAAGTAGAATAAACAAATGACATATACCAACAGGCCAGCGAACATCAAAATGCTATGCGTAAAATGGCTCACCACTCAGGAGATTCATTTCAGTAAACTGTTGTATTGAAATATATGCGGTTTTATCTCGAACTCCATTACATGTCAGTTCTGCTTTGTGTTTCTTCACACAGGGCAAACTGAAGAAACAGAGGAAAAACTTTGATATTTTAAGGTAAGAAAGGTACAGATATAGGTAATAAGGTTAAAAGTTACATATATACCTGCAGGAATATCGCATACAACGTGGACATCTGTACTTTGCTTCTTCTGTACCACAAGTTTCACACCTACAAAAGCCCACATAATCAATTAATTCTATGTCTCTACTCATAAATTTTGAAGGGTGATTCAATCACTCTTCACAATTTATAAACATGTAACTATAACATAACAAATGACAAATAACCCATAAAATGTTTGATAACTGTCAAACATTTGAAAATTCTTTCTCCATATAACTACATTTACAATGTTTTAGTATATATAGCTCAAGAAAATACATATTAAGTTTTTAAAAACTCATCTCAGTTTTGACTTCTTTTTCTACTGTAATCCGAGAATGAGATTATTCACTGATGTTTTAGCTTGTTATTCCTGACAAACTGGTAATGCTTGGGTGATTTTATGTGTGTCTAACCCGAAGTCCAACCCATGAACTATGTTTAGATATTTCAAAGTATGCACTCCAGAAAAAGAATACAAGACCCATTCAAATTTAGAGAGTACTAGTAGTATCTTTTTTCCTGAACTCCATACCTAACCTAGAATAAGCATCAAAATAATCTAGAAATGTTATTACCATCAACTGCTCTTCTAGGCTCTTGGAATACTGACAAAAGACAGTTACTTCTGTCTGGCCCACTGCTCTAGACAGTAATATTCCTAAGATTCTGACCACTCTTTTAGTTCCTTTGTTGCCACATGATCACACACTAATAAAATTAAACCAACAGCAATAAATATTGATAGCACCCAAATGGAAGCTTGACAACTGAATGACGCTGACTGTATTTTTGTCTAATTTTAACTTAACCCATCTTGTCACTGTTGGGTTTTATAAGACTTTTTCTCATCTCTATCCTCCCTCAAAGGAATACTCAGTCAAGAACATATTAAGTCAAGCCAGAGCGGGTTCCAAAGGGTCTTCAGGTCCCCCCAATTTTCACTATCCTTAACTTAACCACAACCCACTGGATAATATCAACTTCACGTTTTCACTGAATTTGTTGTCATCTGACAACATGCTCGGCTTCCCACCCCATACCCGTGCCCTGACCCCCACCAACAGTACTCAGACTCCAGAAACCCACACTCGTGCTTGTTTTCCCCTATTCCCCCTTCTGCTCAGAGCGCAGTTTCCAGACCTGAGCACTCCACGCCCTTATCCCCCTGTCCTACCTTGACATGGCCAGTTTCCGCTTGCAGCCCACTGGGTGATCCATCTGAGGCTCTTCCTTCACTTTGGGGTCATCCATCACTTCTTTCTTCAGGAGGTCCTTCTCTCCTTTTATTCCATCCATCCTCTCCTCTTTTATGTCCGGAGCGACGGACATGGCCTCCTGTTTTATGTCCAAGTTACCCTTCTTCTCTTCCTTCACTTCTGCCCAGTCCATCGCCTCCTCCTTCACCTCCACCTTCTCTTCCTTTACCTCTGGCTCATCCATCTTCTCTTCTTTCACCTCCAGACTACTGTCCACCTCCCGCTTCACCTCCACCACGCCTGCTTTCTCCTCCTTCACCCGAGGCTTGTCCTCCGCCTCCTGCTTGATCCAGCGGCCGGCCGACACGCCTCCGTCTACTTCCGGCCAGTCCATCCTTTCTTGCTTCACAACCGTTAAGCCCGTCGGCATCCCCTCCGCCCTCTGTCCACTTCCCTCCTCTCCATCCCCTGTCTTCTTCATTCCGGTCGGTCCGGCCTCCTCCATCCCCGCCGAGTCCCAGCCTCCCTCCCCAGCGGACTCCGGACTCGGCCGCGCCCCCCCGGCTGCGCGCTGGAGACCTCCTCCCGGCGTCCCTTCATTTTCCCCAGCAAACTCCATCGGCTGACGACCCTTGGCCCCCGCTGCCCCTCTGTCCTTCACTGTGGCTGCTCCACGCCCACCGGAAGGACGAGGGTCCCGAACACCGACAGCAGCCCACGTGGGAGCCGAGAAGCCGCAAGCCCCGAACGCCGGCCCGGAGCGACCGTAAAGCCACTCTTTTGCGACTCGCCGCGTCACGACTTGTAGCGCGCTTTCCGGCTCCGCGGCGGTCCTGCCGGAGCCTGTGGGGGAAGCTGCATGAGGCCACGCCCACTGATTCCTTTCCGCCCCACCCCCCACCCCCAGTGGCCCGCCACGCTCTTCTCGTTGGGAAAAGAGTGGAGGCGAGAGGGCTTGCCTCAGCCCAGAGGTTCGAGACCAGCCTGGGCAACTTCGTGAGGCTTCGTCTCTACAATAAGTTAAAAAAATTAGCCGGGCACGGTGGCGCGCGCCTGCAGTTCCAGCTACTTGGAAGGCTGAAGCAGAAGGATCGCCGAGCCCAGCTGGTCGAGGCTTCGGTGGCCGTGAGCATGCTACTGCACTCCAGCCTGGGGGACAGAGTGAGACTCCGAACTCAAAAAAAAAAAAAAAAAAAGTGGAGGAGCCTGGCCGAGAGAAACAAAGTGAAACCCGTACACTCTTGAAATGGGAAGACACACCCTAATCTGTGCTAACAATTAAATCTAATCTTGTAGGAAAATGGAGGACAGACCTGATGTCACGCCTCTCCAAGCTTTGGGTTCTTTCACCTATAACAGGGACAAATCTTTTAGTGTCGTTGTGAAGACTACGTTAAGTCATGCATGGGAGTTAGCTAGCAGTGACTGTCACAAACTCAATATATGGTGGCTGCTGCTATTACTGGGAATCCTGGCAAATTTCAGGTTAAGAAAGAGGATACTAACTTGTCTTCATCTTTTGTTATCGGTCTGTATTGAGTACTACAATTTTAATACCTTTTTTCCTCTCTTAAAATGTGTATACATTTTTGGGGCACTCTCTGTATGTATATATATCCCTGTTTAAAGACTTGGCCAACATTCAGTCCCCAGGAGTGGATCTAAGCACACACAAATACATACATACTCAAACAACCAAAAACCACCCCTGCATCTGTTTCAGCTACTTTTAAAAATTTTTACTATTACATGCTAGGCATCAGGCACTCTCACCTAATCTTCACATAATATCTGTGAGCTGTATTTTCTTTGCTTGCTGCAATGAGGAGACTTCAAAGAAATGGCTTCTCAGGTATGGGCTGCTTTGTGCTACCCAATCAGATGCTGTTAGTTTGCAGGGCATTCAGCTGTTATCATTCACTCACACATGGTTCAGGAAATGGGGGCTTTGAATGGGTGAGCAGAGTGAGGAAGAGTGGTAATTTTGAACCTTGGAACACCACTGATGGAGTAGTGCTGAGAAAATCCACTTATGAGTTGTAAGGAGGGAGCTTCCAGAGGAATCACATGGACAGTCTCTTTTGGAGAGAGAGGTGCCAGTTGTTTTTGGAATCAAGGAGAACCTGATCCAATTTTCAGGCTAGATTACATGTTGACACTGGGAAAAGGGGCTAAATAACAGAAAGAATTCATATTACAGCATGTATCAGTAATTTGTTCCTTTTTATTGCTGAATACCATCATGTATCAGTTGTTGGGCATTTGGATCATTTCCAGTTTGGGTTATTGAGAATAATTCTGCGTCTACATTCATATACAAGTCTTTGTGTGGACATGTTTTCTTTTCTTAAATCAAAACCCAGGAGTGGAAATTGCTGAGCTCTATGGTAAGTTTAATGTTTGAGAAATGGCCACACTGTTTTCAAAGTTGCTATACCGTTTTACATGCCCACTGACTGAGGATTCCAGTTTCTCTACATCCTTGCCAATACTTTGTATTGTCAGTTTTTTTATTATAGTTGTGTAGTGGTATCTCAATGTGGATTTAATTTGTGTTTTCTTAATGACTAATGAAGTTGAACATCTTTTCCTGTGCTAACTGGCTGTATATTTTCTTGGATGAAATGTTTATACAAATCTTTTGCCCATTTTTAATTGGCTTGTTTTTTTAATTATCAAATTAGTCGTTCTTCATATATTATGGATGCAGGTATGTGATAGCCACCAAGATGTTCCCTTATGATCCCTACCTGGGATCAAATCAATGTGTAGAATGTTCTCTTCATTATCCTGGGATCAGTCTGTGTTACTGATAGCAGAAAGCAGAAGTAACATGTTACTTCTGAGATTAGGTTTAGAAAAAGGCTGTGGTTTCTGTTTTAGACTCTTGCTCTTTTGTTCTGTTTCCTAGATCACTCAGTGGGGGAAGCAAGCTGCCATGTTGTGAGAAGCCCTACAGATAGGCCCATGAGGCAGGGAGCTGAAAGTCTCTGGCTGTTTATAGACAGAATTGCATCCCCTCACAATTTTTTTTTTTTTTTTTTTTAATAATTAATCAGTATTTTTATTATAGTTTTGTGGGGTACAGTTAAGGGTTAGGTGTACAATTACGTTTCATTCAGACACCCTGTTGATAAGAGGTGTTTTCCCAGCCCCAGACAGATATTTGCTACTGTTAATCCCATCTCCCTCCCCCCCATAGTTTCCTGGTACCGTCAGTCATTTTCTTATAGTATTACATTGGATGTTCAAGGTCCATTATATGAGTGAGAACATGTGATATTCTGATCTTTGTTTCTGTGTGAGGTCACTCAGTATTATAGACTCTAGTTCCATCCAGGTTGCTGCGAAATTCATGATTTTGTTCTTTTTTATGGCTGCGTAGTATTCCATCGTGTATATGTACCACATTTTTTTAATCCAGTCCTCTTTTGATGGGCAGCATGGTTGTTTCCAGGTTCTTGCTATTGTGAACAACGCTGCGATAAACATACGTGTGCAGGTATCTTTTTTATAGAGTGATTTGTGTTCTTCAGGGTATATTCCCAGTAGGGGGATTGCAGGGTCATATGGAAGGTCAATTTTTAGAGTTTTTAGGAATCGCCACACTGCTTTCCACAGAGGTTGCACTAGTTTACACTCCCACCAGCAGTGTAGAAGTGTTCCCTTTTCACCACACCCTCTCCAGCAGCTGTTATTTTTTGAGTTGTTGATAATTGCCATTCTGACTGGAGTTAGGTGGTATCTCAGTGTGGTTTTGATTTGCATCTCCCTGATGATTAGTGAGGTTGAGCACCCCTCACAATTTATATGTTAAAGTCGTAACACCTAGTACCAGAGATAGGGCCTTTAAAAAGGTGATTACGTTAAAAGGAGGCCATTAGGGTGGGCTCTAATTCAATCTGACTGATATCCTTATAAGAAGAGGTAATTGGGGCACAAAAAGAGACGTCAGAGATGTATGCACACAGAAAAATAACCATGTGAAGACATGGTGGCCATCTGTATGTCAATAAGAGAGGGCTCAGAAAAAACAAACCTGCTGACACCTTGATCTTGGACTTCTAGCTTCTAGAACTACGAGAAAATAAAGTTCTGCTGTTTGAGTCATTCAGTCTGTCCTATTTTGTCACAGCAGCCCTAGGAAACTAATACCCTGGCCAGTGACCAGCAAGGAACTCATGCCTGTCCTCAGCCATGTGAGTGAGCTTGGAAGAAGATTCTCTGGTCCCAGTCCAGCTTTGGCATGACTGCAGCTCTGGTCCACAGCTGCGCTCAGATTCTTGACACTCAGAAATTGTGTGAGATAATAAATGTTTGTTGTTTTAAACTGCTCAATTTCTGGGTAATTGATAGACAGCAATAGATAATACCAATTCCTTGCAGGGTAGCACACATATTTTCTCAGTCTGTGACTTTTCATTTTCTTAGTTGTGTCTTTAAAAGATTCGAAGTTTTACACTTTAACCAAATTCAACTGATCATATTTTAAATGAGGCACTTTTTATGTCACACTAATATGTTTTTGCTTCGCCCAAGGTTTCAAAAAGATTTTCCATGTATATATTCTAGAAATTGTATAGATTTAGCTTTTACATTTAGGTCTACAATTCATTTTTAGTTGGTGTTTGTTTATGCAGTCATCTCTCTGTAGCTGGGGGATGAGTTCTAGGACCCCTACCAAAATCTGTAAATAGTCCACCCTCGGAGAGTTCCATATCTGCAGATTCAGCTGTGGATCAAATTTGGCAACTGGGTGAATTCACAGATACAGAACTGAGGATATGAACAAAAAACTGTAGTACAAAAAAATGGTTTAAGTTCTTTTTCTTACACATGGATACCTTATTGTTCAAGAACTACCGGGGGTGCCAAAAGTAGAAATACACATTTTAAGAGATGTTTTCTATGTATTATCTTTCGCAGCTGAATTATATTACACTGGCAGTGTATAATATGACATTCATTCAAACATGCTTTTGCCATTTTTTTTGGACTACCCTGCCTGTGGCATGGTGATGCTAGCATTTATTTAATGCCATCTTTTGAGTGAACGTCATACTTAAAATGTGTATACATATTTGTTGAAAGACTATCCTTATCCCTTGACTTGCCTTGACATTTTTTTGTTTTTTTGTTTTTTTTTGAGTTGGAGTCTCACCCTGCCACCCAGACTGGAGTGCAGTGGCACACTCCCAGCCACCGCAGCCTCCACCTGCTGGGTTCAGGCAATCCTTCCACCTCAGACTTCCAAGTAGCCGGAACTACAGGTGCGCGCTACCATGCCCGACTAATTTTTGATTTATTGTGGAGATGAGGTCTTGCCAAGTTGCCCGGGTGGGTCTCGAACCTACGGGCTCAGGCAATCCACTTTCCTCAGTCTCCCAAAGTGCTAGGATTACAGGCAGAGCCACCAAGCCCAGCCACCTTGAGGTTTGAAAGAAATAAATTGACCACAAAGATAGGACTTATTTCTGGAATGTATCTTTTTGTTTTATTGATCTATATATCTATCCTTACACCAATGCCATGGTCTCTTGATTATTATAACTTTATAGTAAGTCAAACTTTGTACTTTTTAAAAATTGTGTTGGCTCTTCTAAGTCCTTTATACTTCTCTGTACATTTTAGTGTCAGCTTGTCAACTTCTACAAAAGATCTTGCTGGGATTTTGATAAGAATTGTGCAGAATATATAGATTAATTTGGGGAGGATTGGCATCTGAACAATACAAGGAGGTGGACCCCCCAAAAACCAGAATTATCTTTTGGAGAGCAGGCCTCTTGAGTACACTCGGAATTTGTTTCTCTGGATCAGTCAACCCAAGTTTTTATCTGGACCTTTTGAGAGGATTGCATCATGATTTGCAAAAGAAACATCCCAAGATGTGGCAAACAGGTGACTGGTTCTTCCACCATGACAATGCGCCTGCCCACACCATGCTGCCTGTTCAACAGTTTTTGACCAGAAATGACATGACACCCACCCTCCCTATTCACCGATCTCAGAGCAACTTTTTTTCCCCCTAGATGAAAAAAGTCCTCAAAGGGAAATTTTTTGCTAGTAGGGAAGAGGTGAAGCAAAAAAATGGCAGAAGCACTAAAAACATCAAAATTGATGAGTTCAAGAACTATTTTGAGCAGTGGAAAAAGTGTCTCCAAAGGTGTATTGCATCAAACAGAGTACTTTGAAAGTGACTGAAGTTTAAACATGTAAGAATAAATATACAAGTTTTCATAAATAAATTCATTTTTTGGTCCCCCTTTCTTAAAATTCATGAAAACAGATGTCACCCAGTTGTTTAGATTGTCTTTAATTTCACTTAACAATGCTTTGTAGTTTTCAGTGTACAAATTTTTGCATGTCTTTTGCTAAATTGACTCCTAAGTATTTTATTCTTTTTGATGTGATTTGGAATTGAATTATTTAATTTCATTTTGGATTTTTCTTTCTTTTTTGTGAGTTGGAGTCTCTGTCACCCAGACTGGAGTGCAGTGGCCGCTCCCGGCTACTGCAGCCTCGACCTGCTGGACTCCGGCAGGTCTTCCGCCTCAGCCTTTCGAGTAGCCGGAATTACAAGCATGCGCTACCACGCCTGGCTGATTTTTTGATTTATCGTAGAGATGAGGTCTCGCTGCCCAGGTGGGTCTCGAACCTGCGGGCTCAGGCAATCTACTCACCGCAGCCTCCCAAAGGCGTGGGATTACAGGCTGAGCCACCAAGCCCGGCTATGGATTTTTCATTGCTAGGATACAGAAACACAATTGGTTTTTGTACATTTATTTTGTATCCTGCAACCTTACTAAACTCATTATTTTATAATATCTATATCTGTATAACTGGATTCAGTTAACAAATATTTCGTATAGAAGTTTACATGTGTGCTTATGAGGGATACTTGTCTGTAGTTCTTATTTCTTGTCATGTTCTCAGGGTTTGTTATCAGAGTTTTCTTCATATCCTTTAACTTTTATGTTTACCATCCCTTTATTGTTTTCAGATATTTTCTGGTAGAGTCTCCCAAGTAATTTCTTCCTCAGTATTTCGTTATTTGATGGTACACAATCTTTTAGTCAACCCATCTACTAAGTTCATTTCAACCACTATATTTTTCATAACCAGTGTCTCTAGTTTCATATTTCTAATATCCTTTCTTATCCCTTTGAAGTTATTTATTTTACCCATTTTAAGTTCTTCACTTTTTTGTTCATTAATTCTGTTCCTCTAGTATAAAGGATCCTGTTTTTATTTTTAAAGTTCTTTTATGGAATTAGTCTTCAGATGTTGCAATATTTTCTTTTGTGATCTCCTATTCCTTTGGGAATATCAGCAAGCATAGTTGTAATTCACATTTGAAAGGGAGGATCAAAAGCCTAGGACTTGAATCGTGACTCTTCTGGTTATTCTTTGGGGGTGGGGGAACAGGAAAGGAAAAGAGGGGGTGAGCCTCGTGGCAGAAAGCCTGTAATGTAACAGCCTGGGCTCCACTATCTCCAGTCTGTCCTCCCATAAAGAGAATATGCCTCTTGGGTTACCTTCCAGTACTCCTGTATTGCCATCTCTCTTCTAAGAGCCAACTGTCTTCTGTGGTAATCACCTAGACCCATGGTGGAAGGAAAAAAAGAACTAGTCCAAACCAACCTGTATGCACAATTATCAGCTTCCCTGAAATTCTTCTACCTCCCTGGGCAGGTGTGGGACCAGCCCTGATGTTTTAATGCCTGTCTCAATTAGGAGTGGGTCGTGATCCACCTGGCCTATGGTGTAGAAAAGGGCAATCAGAGATTCTGTCTTTTCATTCCACCCCCCACCTTTATTACTATCCTTCTTTGTTCCCCACCCACCCACCCTTTTATCTCCTGGGGTTTTCAGAGTTTCCTAGCAAGGCTCAATATTTATCATCCCGCTTTGACCTATGTGGCATCTTCAGGATTGGATTTGAGGACCCCAGGAGACTATACCTTTGTTAGTTTGCTATTTTTTCAGGAGCTGGAAGACACTAGATTGAACTTTTCAGCAATGCGGTATAGTAAGGAATTTCTGAAATTTGTGAGGTGTATACCAAATGTCCTTCCTTCTGGGCTTCCTGTGACATTGCTCAGATTTTCCCAGGATACCTAAAGGTTTCATTATAGTCACAACCTTAAGACAATGTGGAAACTCCCCTGTGCTTGTCCATGGACTGTTGCATCATTAGCATTACCTTGGTGTACTTGAGCAGAAACAGATCTCTGAGTGTCTCCCTGGAGGTATTTAATCAAAATGGAGAGAATTGCAGGGACGTCATTATTTTTTAACAAGTGTCTCGCTAGGTGTACTTTTGATGTAGAGCCAGGTTTGGGAACCACTGGGTGAAGGCATTACAACTGTCATTTCCAATATGGTAGCCAATAGCCATAATGGCTGTTGAGCAATTGAAATGAGATTATCTTCATTGAGATGTGCCATAAGTATAAAATACACACTTGATTTCAAAGACTTAGTACAAAAAAAAGTAAGCTATGTCATTAATAACACTTATATTGATTTCATGGTGAAATGGGGTTATGTATAATATAATATTAAAATTAATTTCATTCTGTTTTTATGTTTTTGAATGTGGTTATTAGAAAATTTGAAATTACATATGTGGCTCATTATATTTCAGTTGGACAGGGCTGTACTAGACGGGTTATTAAACTTAAAATTTCAATTAGATGAGATTAACATAAAGTAAATATTTAAGAACTAGTTAAGCATGTTAATTAATTTATTAATGTGTTAATTCAAAGAATAATCAATGAATAAATATTTTTCTCTTCAATCCTCTCTTCAAACTACAGTCTGAACACCTTGACAAATCTAAGTCTGTTTATGTCAGTCACCTTTTTAAAAACTTACAATGCCAAATTTTTGCTCTTAGGATAAATAAGTAAATATGTATTATGGCCTTGCAAAGATCCCTCATATTCTGGCTTTTATCTTCTCTCCAGTCTCATCTCTAATCATTCATTCTTTAGATGGCAAGTTAAGCCCTACTTCCTCAGGGAAGCATTTTTTACCATTTCTTCTCCCCAGTGCTCAGCCAGAGTTGTATGTGTGTTTCTTTTAGAGCATTTACTCCAAGTTTTCATTATATATTCACTAGTACTATCATTTGATTAACATCAGTTTCTTGTCCAGACAGTAAGTTCATTGAGCATAGATTCTGCCTCTTTTGCTGGACTTGAGTTGTCAATTCAGAGCACAGTGTCAGGTTCACAACAGACAAGAAAACATAAAGACATGAAGGACTCGGAACAGCCATTTAAGCATCACATGCTGTGCTAGACTGTATGATTATAAATATTAAAATCTACAGTTTGCCTTTGATACAGAGACCCGCTATTGTCTGTTCATACTGCCACAGCCCCTAGGGAAGGGTATGGTGAGGGATTGAGCGCACCCACATCTACCAACATTCCTGGGAGCTAACAAAAGGTGAGCTTCCCTTATGTCCTATGCACTTCCGGTAAATAACTTCAAAGAATCCCTAACTTCCCTGCAGACTGTGCCAATTAACTGAGAAATAAATTCCCATTTACTCCCTTTTCTTAGTAGTCATAGGTTTGAATAATATAACATCAAAGTAATCATAAGTCTTGTGATTTGTATAACTTTCGTATCAATGTAATCCTAAGTCTTGTGTATAACAACATGTAGTAATGAATGATGTCTTAGGCCTTGTTAACACCCTTCACTCTATGGCAAGCTTGATGAATGTCTCTGCCTGGTGTTACTGATAAAAAGCTGTGAGATACCTCTGGTAACTGGCACCAGGAAATGTGAACCATAAAATGTCATTATTGACAAAATGTGGCTGTAACTTAAGTTCTATACAATGCTCTGCTGGTCAATGTATAGGAACCATGTAGTCAATGTATGGGAACCAACAACCCTGAACTTATGAAAGTGGACTGAAAAGTTTAAAGGGTGAGCAGAACCATTTGAGAAAGGCCAGGAGCCAGGCTCTGCTCCCTGGATTCAAATTCAGAAATAAACTTCCTTCTACCAGTTTTTCTGCCTCTCGATTTATTGGTGTCAGGGTTAGCAGCGAAGTGTTGCTTGGACCACAACACCAACAGGGAGCTCACAGTTTAGTGAGGGGAGACAAACACGAAGAGAGCAAAAACAAAACACAAAAACAAGTATTAGAGTATGGAATGTGACCTTAATTAGAAACATGCATTCTTTTGTGGGAAAAGTTAGGAAAACTTTCCTGAGGAGCTTGAAGAATGTATAGAAATTGACCAGGAGGAAAAGGCAGGAGAGCTTTCCAGACCAGGAATAAGAAAGGATAATATATTCAGGGATCATCAGATACTGCTGTGGTTTGACTGTGTCTCCCTATAGTTCAAGTGTTGGAAACTTAATCTCTAATGCAACAATGTTGAGAGGTGAGGCCTAATGAGAGGTGATTGGGTCATGAGGGGTGACTGGCTTTGCCCTCAGGAAGAGATTAATGTTGTTATTGTGAAAGTGGATTAGTTATCACACAACTGGGTGGTTGCAAAGCGAGTGCCTCTCATGCCATGGCTTTCACCTTTTGGCTAGGATAACCCTCACCAGACACTGACATCATGCTCTTGGACTTTCCAGACTCCGGAACTGAGAGAAATTTATTTTCTTTGTGAGTTACCCAGTCTGTGATATTCTGTTTTGTCAACAGAAAATGGATTAAGACAGATAGTCAAAAATCGCTGGAGTGTATTGACTATGAGAAAGAAGGGGGAAAAGGTTGACGGGTAATCAAAGACCAGATCACTAAGGACTTCTAGGCCTTGTAGAGAAGCTCACACTTCTTCATCCTTTAGGTAAGTTTTACTAGCCAGAATAACACTCGGTTATAAAACAAAGCTAAAGAAATTCCAATTGTTTTAATTTCTTAGTTCCAACTATGAAATCAAAACTTGCTAATGTCTACTAATTAAGTTTTTTACAAAGTTTTTTTTTTTTCATTGTATGAAGACTGTATTTTTTTTTAGGGTATATTGAATCCTGTAGGAAATGTTTGAGAACAAATATTATTTTATCTGAATGCTTGATAGTATCTTGGCACTTGTATTATTAGTTAAACGGCATAACTTTTTTATATATTGAATTTTCAAGTTAAAAAATTAAATTTAATAGTAATACAGTTCAAATAAAGTTTTTATTTCCTAATAGTTGAGGGAGATCCTTATCCCTTCATGAAGAATGTCCTTTTCATGAAACTGAGTTTCCACTGTTTGCTTCAAGAAGTGAGAAGTTTTGTTGCCTTTCAACTGTAAGTTTACCCTGAGCTAGATACTTCATAGAAGAAAATTATTTTTAATGGATTGTTACTGAGATGATTTCTTGTGTGCAGTGCTAAAACTCTAAGTACAGCCAAGATGATAGCTCAGATTCCCCAGCTGTTGCTCTTCTGATATAGAGGTATCATTTTTCTAATTTGGCTTTAAACTGTGTCAGGACTGAATCCAAAGCCACAGATTGCATAATTGTGTACTCGGGCTGAAGTGACAACGACTTCATCATACCTATCACAGTCAATTACTATATAGGTTATGAGAAAAAATTACACCTGAACAGGGCAGAGCACTCTACACTGAAGGCTTACCTTACACCTATTTGCAAAACTATAAAAACCGCCAGTCTTGTGGTGGGAGGGCCAGACTCATATGTTTTGGTCAGGTCATGAGGTCTGTCAAAGTACCTGCTGCCAAACACCATGCTTCTGCTGCTCAGGTTGTTTCCAGACCTCTCCCAGCATTCCTTCTCTTTGTTTACTGCAGTCACCAAACATGCGGGCAAACAAAACCTTTCTGCTTCCTCTGCCAAGAACTACCTATATGTTTCAATCACGATAAAAAGCAGAGGCAGACCTGGGTTTTGTGAAGCCTGAAGCTCATACCATTCTAGGGTCTTCTGTTTGAAAAAGAACTGAAAATGATTGTACTTTTGCGAACTTTTCAGATACATTCTCAAGGCCACTTCGGGGCCCTAGAGTTTAAATTGGTTAGCTTCTCCTACCTCTACATAAAGCATATTTGATAGATTCTTAAAATTAAATTGTTGTACCATTTAGGCTTTAATTCAGTGTGCTAAACTATTTTGTCAAAGGGAAAATAATGTTTACAGGGTAATTTGTGAATTTACAAATTTTGCTTTTGACTGATGGTTACTGGTCTCTATGTGTATAAGTATTTTCTGTTTGCCTATTCATGCTGTTACTAAATGAGAATTAACATAACACAAGAAATTACAGATTTAGAAAAATACTGCACTATGATGATACAGAGCCTTTTAGACTTGAGCTCAACAAATCCGAGTAGAATGAATATAAACACAGAGGTATGTCATAAATTGCTAAAAGCAAAAGATAAAAAACAATATTGAAAAAAGCAAGAGAAAAATGATGTATTACAAATGGGGAAAATATAAATAATGGCTAACTTCTCATTACAAACACTGGAAGTCAGAAGACATTGGCTGACAGATCCAAACTACTGGAAAAAAAATGCAACCAAGAATTTTACATTTAGAAAAGAATTCCTGCAAAATAAAGGTGAAATAACAGAAAAAACAGAAAATTCATCACCAGCTGACCTACACTTCAAAGAATGATAAGGGAAATCATCAGATATTGGACCTACAAAAATATGTATATTTATATATTTTAAATTTCCTTCTCATACTTAAAAATGCATAAATTTCTTAAAGCAAATATAACCTTATAATGTTGGATTTATAATATATACAAATAAACAATATATGACAACAGCTGTACAAAGGATGAGGGAATTAAGTCGCACTGTGCTATGGCAAGTTCAAGTGTACAAGGTTCAAGTGTACTGTCTTACTTGAAGTAATTCCATATTAGCTCTAACTAGATTGTGATAAATTAGAGCTATTTATAATCCTCACAGCAACCACTAAAAAAATGGAATGAAGGATAGGAATTATTCTCCTTTTCTACAGATAAGGAAATTTCTGCTTCTAGTTATGATGGGGTTGTTCACATATCAGACCAAACCTGCTGCTAAGAACAACTACAAAGTCTAAATAAATGTAAAAAAAGAGATGTGCGATAGCATTAATGATCATCCAAAGCTGCCATAGCTAGAGAATTTGTAAGGAAGGAGGAGATACACTTAAGTAAACCCAGACTTCTTTACTACTTTTTCCCTGGGGGACATTGTTGAGTAGAAAAAGAGTCCCAAAGCTTCTGACTTTTTTTTTCAAGACTGGTGCAGGGGAAGAAATCAGAAATGAAACTTAGAGTTCAGGGGCAACAAAGGATAGAATCCTTGTAAAGACCCTAAACTAGCCGGGCTCGGTGGCTCGGCCTGTAATCCCACGCCTTTGGGAGGCTGAGGTGAGCGGATTGCCTGAGCCCATGGGTTCAAGACCCGCCTGGGCAGTGAGACCTCATCTCTACAATAAATCAAAAAATCAGCCAGGCGTGGTAGCACATGCCTGTAATTCTGGCTACTTGGAAGGCTGAGGTGGAAGGATTGCTGGAGCCCAGCAGGTCAAAGCTGCGGTGGCCGGGAGCGGCCACTGCACTCCAGCCTGGGCGACAGAGTGACTCCAACTCAAAAAAAAAAAAAAAAGACCCTAAGCTTTTAGTTGAGACATCTGAGGGTACCCAATAATATTCAAAAACTAGAAATAGACCAGCTCTCAGAAGGCCCGAAGGTCAGTCTTGAAGTATTTCAGTCACTGATGGTATTCAACTACCTGTCAAGAGGAAATTAAATCCTCTTGGAAGGAGGTTTTTATCATTCAGAGCTTCTGCAATTTTTTTTTTACATATAATAGCTTACATTTAATAAAAAATTGTTAAATATGCCAGGAGACAAAATCAAATGATGGGTAGCTAAGAGAAAAAATAGACAATATAAGTAGACCTTTAGGACATGCAGACGTTGGAATAATCAGATGTGAACTTTAAGTCAATTATGATCATTATACTCAATGCATGATAAATATGATGGAAGGTTTACATAAAAAAAAGACATGAAAATGTTAAAATTGAAAAATTCAATTTCTAAAATTAGAACTCAAAGGTAGGTTTAACAGCACATTAGACACAGCAAAAATAGGGCTAGTGAAGTGAAAGATAAATCAGTAAAAAAAAACCCCTGAAACATAAAGAGGAAAAAGATGAAAAGTACAGAGAAGAGAATAAAAGATATATTTACATATATAAAGTAAATGTCTAAAATTAATGTGCAGAGAACCAAAAAATCAGCAGTAGTAATATTTGAAGAAATCCTTGGCAAAAATTTCCCAAAGCTTACCGGAGAGATCAAGTCACAGATTCAAAAAACACTTTGAATCCCAAGCAAATAATTACACAAATAATTGCACAGAAATCTACTCTAAGCACATAGTAGCAAAACTGTTAAAAACCAAAGACAAAAAAATTCTTAAAAGCAAAGAAAAAAGACACAATATCCTAAAATAAGCAAAAATAAAACTTAAAAATGATATTTCAACAGAAATAATGGAAGTTAGAGGATGATAAAGTAACATTTTTAAAAGAAATTAAATGACAATCTGTAATTCTATACCCTAGTGAAAATGTCTTCCAGACCAAAGGAAGAGTTCTCTGTCAAAAAAATGAAGAACATTTTTTAAATCATTAGATCCACATTAAAAGAAATACTTAAGGGGGTTCTCCAGCTGAAGGCAAATTATCCCAGATGAAAGTATGGTGATGAGGAAAGAAAAGCATAGATTTTTCTGGGCAAGACCTCAAAAACATAGGCAACGACATTAAAAATAGACAAATGGGACTATATCAAGCTAAACAGCTTCTGCACAGCAAATAAAACACTCCACAAACAACCCACAGAACAGGAGAAAATATTTGTAAACTATCCATCTGACCAAGGATAAATAACCAGAATGTATAAGGGACTCAAACCACTCAATAAAAAATATAAATAATTTGATTTTAAAATGAGCAAAAGACCCAAGTAGACATTTCATAAAAGTGACCAATAGGCATATGAAAAAATGCTCAGCATCATTAATCATCAAGGAACTGCAGATCAAAATCACCATATCATCTCATCCCAGTAAGAATGGCTATTATCAAAAAGACAAAAAATAATAAACGCTAGCAAGGATGCAAGAAGGGGGAATGCTTGAACACTGTAGTAGGAATGCAAAGCAATACAGCCATGATGGAAGACAGTATGGCGGTTCCTCAAAAAGCTAAAAGTAGAACTACCATATGATCCAGCAATGCCACTGCTGGGTGTGCATCCAAAAGAAAGGGAATCAGTAGATCAAAGAGATACCTGCACTCCCTTGTTAGTGCTGCAGTGCTGTTTACAACAGGCAAGATATGGAATCAACCTGAGTGTTCATCAGCAGATGAATGGATAAAGAAAATGTGATACAGGCTGGGTGCGGTGGCTCAGCCTGTAATTGCAGCACTTTGGGAGGCCGAAGCAAGAGGATTGCCTGAACCAGGGGGTTCGAGACCAGCCCGGACAACATGGTGAGACCTCGTCTCTACAATAAATCACAAAAATTAGCTGGGCGTCGTGGCATGTGGCTGTAGTTCCAGCTACTTGGAAGGCTGAGGTGAAAGGATCATCTAAGCCCAGCAGGTCGAGGCTGTGGTGGCCATGAGTGTGCCACTGCACTCCAGACTGGGCGACAGAGTGAGACACCAACTCCAAAAAAAAAAAAAAAAAAAAAAAGAAAGAAAGAAAAGAAAAGAATGTGATACTGGCCGGGCTCGGTGGCTCAGCCTATAATCCCAGCACTTTGGAGGGCCGAGACTAGTGGATTGCCTGAGCCTGAGGGTTTGAGACCCGCCCAGGCAACTTGGCAAGGCCTCATCTCTACAATAAATAAAACATTAGCCGGCCGTGGTAGCGCGCGCCTGTAGTTCTGGCTACTTGGAAGACTGAGGTGGAAGGATCGCTGGAGCCAGCAGGTTGAGGCTGCGGTGGCCGGGAGTGTGCCACTGTCCTCCAGTCTGGGTGGCAAAGTGAGATTCCAACTCCAAAAAAAAAAAAAGTGATACATATGTAGACACAATGGAATACTATGCAGATGTGATAAAGAATGAAATTCTGTCATTTGCAGCATTACAGATGGAACTGAAGAGCACTATGTTAAGTGAAATAATCCAGGCACAGGAAGACAAGTATTGTATGTTCTTACTCCTATGTGGAATTTAAGAAAGTGGATCTCATGGAGGTTGAGAGTAGAATGGCAGTTATCCTAGGCTAGGAAGGGAAGGGGGAGGAGTAGATGAGGAGAAGTCGGATAAGGGGTATAAAAATCCAGCTAGCAAGAAGGAATAAGTTTGAGTATTCAGTAGTACAATAGGAAAATTATAGTTAACAGTAATTAAAAATGTACCTGCACACACATGTTTATTGCAGCACTATTCACAATAGCAAAAACATGGAAACAACCATGCTGCCCATCGAAAGAGGACTGGATAAAACAAAATGTGGTACATATACATGATGGAATTTTATGCAGCTATAAGGAAGGACAAAATTATGGACTTCACAACAACTTGGATGGACTTAGAGTCTATAATACTTAGTGATCTATCATAGAAACAACGAGCTGAGTATCACATGTTCTCACTCATAAGCAGACCTTGAACAATTAACATAATACTATAAGAAAGGGATTGGCAGTAGTGGGAAACTGCCAGTGGAGGAGGGGCACACTTCATCAACAAAGGCACCTGCATAATGAACATTTGAATACCGAACCCTGAATTGTGCCCCACATCTTTAAAATAAAAAAAATTTTTAAATGGTAATTAATTGTATATTTCAAAATAGCTAGAAGAGTTATAATAATCACAATACAAGGAAAAGGCAAATGTTTGAGGTGATGGATATCCCAATAACCCTGATTTGATCATTACATATTGTGTACATGTACCAAATATCACATGTGCCTCCAAAGTATATACAACTATTATATATCAATAAAAATATTTTTAAAAAAAGAAAAGCACAGAAAAGAGCAAATAGATAAAACTAAATGAAAATATTTGTAAATAATATCGTGTAGGGGTTTAAATATACAATAAAATGCATGAGTATAATACCCCAAAAATGTCAAAAGTGATATGTGGAATTAAAGGGTTGTAGGGTTGTAACATCCTTGTCTTGTCTGAAAAGTGGGAAGGTACTAATTTATATAGTCACTACAAAGTTGAGGTTGTTTAATGTGGTATCTAGGGTAGCCACTAAAAGAAAATACAAATAATGTATGACTAATAGCTAAAAGAGAAACAATGGAAGAAAAATATTTCATCAATCTAAAGGAAGATAAGAAAGGAGGGAATAAGAAAAATAAAAAATAATAGTAAGAGAGTAGGTTTAAATGAAACTATAATAGTAATCACATTAAATGTAAACAGTCTAAATACTCTAATTAAAAGTTTAAAATTGTCTGGATTAGAAATGAAAATACAAATATATGCTGCTTACAAGAGACACAACTAAATAAGAGGATGCAGAAAGATTAAAAGAAGATAGACAAAGATATACTATGCAGTCATGAACCAAAAGAAAGCTGGTATAATTATACTAATAATAGACACAATAGACATTAAGGCAATAAGCAGTACTAGCGATAAAAGGGACATTTCATAATGATAAAGCAATCCGTCTAACAGTATGACATAACCAGTGGTATGCTAGAGCCAACTTGGGCTAAATTCAAGTTTTCTGTCTCGAATTCCAATATTCCTACTGCTATGGTTTTATATGATAGGAAAGACTTGTGATATTTACCTTATAATGATCACTGTGATTTCTGTTTCTTAATTATATATAGATGCTGTTTCATCTTATTTTTAGAAAGCCTTTATAGTTCATATATAGAGTATATAAAAGTCTATATTTACAAAACAAATTATAGGATAGCATGGCTTCACACCGGATGCATAATTTTAATTAAGAGATTTAGTACAATTTTCTGTGGTGATTACTATCATGGAATTATTAAATCCTTAACAATGATGGTTATACTGCTGATGCTAATTAAAAGCAATAAATAACCAGTTAATGTTTATAGTGATTACTATAAATAAATATAGTGATACTATAAGACAGCAATACTATAAAACAGTGCTAGGCCCTGTTAAACATGTTTCCATGTTAATTTACTGAATCCACTCAACAGCCAAATGAAATAAATACTTTTATTATCCCCTTCCCCCCCTTTTTTACAGTGAAACTGTAAACAAAGAAACAGAAAATGAAGTTTCAATAATACAGTTCAAATCGCACAGCAAATCCTCAGAGCACTCTTAACTACTATACTGCCTAGGATTAGGTTGATTAAAATTTCCTTTAAACTTGATTTCAGGATCACTTTTCAACCATAAAGCAAGGCATTTCTGTTCTCTACATATTTCTTAAATCATCTCTAGAAAAATCGTTTATGCTCTGAACTAAATTATATTATTATTTTTTGGAACAGGATGTATAGCACGTAGACTGAAACTAGATTATAGGATATGGGTTTTTTTCATTTAGAATCAACCTCTGTACTCTTTTTAAAAAAACTAAACTCTCCATAAACAGAATAACAGACATCTTTGCCATGGCGCCATTTTTCAAAATTGCTGTATGCATAACATAAAATCGGCCATTTTAATAATTTTAAAGTGCACTATTCAGTAGCACTAAGTACATTAACATTGTTGTGCACCCATCACCACCATCCATCCCAGAACTCTGTCATCATCCCAAACAGAAACTCTGTACTGATTAAAATAATTCCAATCTCATTCCCACCTTCTCCAGCCTCTGGTAACCTCTATTATGCTTTCCGTCTGTATGAATTTGCCTATTCTTGGTATTTCATATATGTGGAATCATTCAATACTTGAACTTTCATGTATGGGTTATTTTATTTATAAAATAAAAGTTTGTTTTTAATGTTCACCCCTGTTGTAGCATATCAGAATTTCATTCCCTATTAAGGTTGAATCATATTCTATCATATGTATATACCACATTTTGTTTATTCATTTATCTGTTGATCAGTATTTGGGTTGTTATGTCTTTTGGCTATTGTGAATAATGCTTCTATGAACGCTGGTGTATTAATACCTGTTTTAGTCTCTGTTTCAATACTTTTGGGTATATATCTAGATGCAGAATTGCTGGGTGATGTGATCATTCTATATTAAACTTTTAAAGGAACCATCAAACTACAGGGGGTGCCAAAAAATGTAAACACATTTTAAGAGATGTTATCTATGTATTACCTTTTGAAGTTGAATTAAGTTACAGTAGCAGTGTGTACTATGACGTTTGCTCAACTGTGCTTCCGCCATTTTCGACTGTCCTGCCTGTTGACACTAGCATTCATTTGATTAATACTGTCTTTTGAGTGAATGTAATACTTAAAATGTGTATACTTTTTTGCTCCCCCCCCTGCATTTTCTACAGTGGCTGTACCAATTTACCTTCCCACCAGCTATGCACAAGGCTTTCCATTTCTTCACAACCTTGAGAACACTTGTTCTTTTCCTTTTATTTTCTGAAACATCCATCCCAGTGGTGTGAAGTTCTGAGGTGTTTTCCAACACTAACTACCCATTCTTCGGTTCTCCAGACATCTACTTGAAGGGCCGACAATTCAATTCATTTTTTTTATAATCAATATTTTTTTATTATGCTATTGTGGGGTACAGTTAAGGGTTAGGTATACAAAAATGCTTCGTTCAGGCACCCTTGTTGATAAGAGGTGTCTCCCCGTCCCCAGACAGATGTTTACTACCATTAGTCCCATCTCCCTTCTCCTTCCCCCCCATAGTTTCCCACCACTGTCAGTCATTTTCTTATGGTAATACATTGGATGATCAAGGTCCACTATATGAGTGAGAACATGTGATACTCAGATCTTTGTTTTTGTGAGAGGTCACTCAGTATTATAGACTCTAGTTCCATCCAGGTTGCTGCGATTTTGTTCTTTTTTATGGCTGCATAGTATTCCATCTTGTATATGTACCACATTTTTTAATCAGTCCTCTTTTGATGGACAGCATGATTGGTTCCAGGTTCTTGCTATTATGAACAACGCTGTGATAAACATTCGTGTGCAGGTATCTTTTTGACAGAGTGATTTGAGTTCTTCAGGGTATATTCCCAGTAGGGGGATTGCAGGGTCATATGGGAGGTTGATATTTAGAGCTTTTAGGAATCGCCACACTGCCTTCCACAGAGGTTGCACTAGTTTACACTCGACCAACAGTGTAGAAGTGTTCCCTTTTCGCCACACCCTCTCCAGCAACTGTTATTTTTTGAGTTATTGATAATGGCCATTCTGACTGGAGTGAGGTGGTATCTCAGTGTGGTTTTGATTCACATCTTCCTGATGATTAGTGAGGTATTTCAATTCATTTCTGACACTTACCTGCAGTGAGTCAGATTCCACAGATTAACAGGTTCAGTCCTCATGTCAGGCTGCCCCCCACTTCAGATGCCAATTGCAAGTCCCAGGCCATCTGTAATTCTGACCAACCAACTATAAATGTGGGGTTCCCATGGCCCATGTTCTACAATTTGCTAGAATGGCTCAAGGCACTCAGGGAAACATTTCTGCTTACTGTTTTGTTATAAAAGGTATAACCCAGGAACAACCAACTGGAAGAGATGTGCAGAGCAAAGTATGAGGATACAGTGCAGAGCTTCCCTGCCAATTGGGCATGCCTCCTTCCCAGATGTTTGCCAACTGGAAAGCTCGCTGAATACCATTGTTCAAAAGTTTTGACAGAGCTCAATCTTCAGGCCTTGCCCTAGAGGTAGGCAGGTGGGGCTGTAAGTTCCAACCCTCTGCTTACCCTACCTTTCTGGTGACCAGCTCCATCCTGAGGCTCTTTAGGGGGCCTACCCTAAAAAACCATATTAGCATAAACTCAAATGTGATTGAAAGGGAATCATTACAAATAACAAAAGATATTCCTTTCACTCAGGAAATTCCAAGGGTTTGGGAGCCCTGTATCAGAGACCAGGGACAAAGATCAAATATATTTGTATATTTTACCTCAGAACTGGTACCTGCTTGTGGTTTTGATTTGCATTTCCATAATGACTGTTGATTTTGAGCATCTTTTCATTAATTGGCCATTTGTATATCTTCTTTGGAGAAACATCTATCCAAGTCCTTTACCCATTCTTTAAATTGGGTTGGTTGGTTTTTTGTTGTTGAGTTGCAGAGTTCTTTAAAAGAGGGATAGCCAAAAAACCCAGAATTTATTTATACAAAGTTGTGTATTTTTTCTTACATGTTTCAACTTCAGTCACCCTCAAAGTACTCTCCATTTGATGCAATACACTTATGGAGACACTTTTTCCACTGCTCAAAACAGTTTTTGAATTTGTCAGTTTTGATGATTTTCAATGCCTCTGCTGTTTTTTGTTTCACCTCTTATACATTGGCAAAAAGTTTCCCTTTGAAGGGTTTTTTTCATCCAAGGAAACAAAAAAAAGTTGCTTGGGGAGAGATTGGGTGAGTGGGGAGGTTGGGGCATAAGGATCATGCTATTTTTGGTCAAAAACTGATAAACACTCAGTGTAGTATGGGCAGGTGCTCTCATAAATCACCCATCATTCCATGGGCAAAGGCGTTGAAAATCTCCAAAAAAAATTCACTGAAGCCAAACACAGCCTCTCACAACAACGCTAGTTGGTACATAGATGCTGATGGGTTCCCAGAACTCTTCCCTAGCAGGAAAAGCCTTTACTACCAGGGGCCCACCCTTCAAAAGATAATTCCTTTAGTTTGGGGTCCCTTTCATATATTTTGGATAGTAATCCCTTATCAGATATATGGTTTGTAAATATTTTCTCCCATTCCATGGGCTGCCTTTTCACTTTCTTGATAGTATCCTTCGATGCACAGATTTCTTTTTATCTGATGGAGTTCAATTTATCTATTTTTTTCTCTTGTTGACTGTGCTTTTGGTGTTGTTCCAAGAAATCATTGCCAAATCCAGTGTCATGCAGATCTTCTCCTATGTATTCTTCTAAGAGTTTTATAGTTTTGGAAATTTTTGTTTTGGTTTCTGATCCCTTTTAAGTTATTTTTGTATGTGATGTAAGGTAAGGGTTCACCATGTTATTTTGAATGTGGATATCCAGTTTTTCCAGAACTGTTTATTGAAAACAAAGTCCTTTCCCCACTGAATGGTGTTGGCTCCCTCGTTGAAAATTTGGCTGTACCAGCTTGCAATCCTAGTACTTTGGGAGGCCAAGGTGAGTGGATTGCCTGAGCCTGTGGGTTCGAGAGCAGCCTGGGCAACTTGGTGGGACCTCGTCTCTACAATAAATCAAAAATTAGCCAGGCGTGGTAGCGCGCACCCGTAGTTCTGGTTACTTGGAAGGTTGAAGTGGAAGGATAGCCTGAACCCAGCAGGCCGATGCTGGGGTGACAGAGTGAGATTCCAACTCAAAAAATAAAATAAAATAAAAATAAATAAATAAAAAAGAAAAATTGGCCAAGTATGTGAGGGTTTATTTCTGTGTCTTGATCCCAGTTTGTAAAAATAGGAAATAAGCTTTAAATTCCTTTTGTAGGTATAAAACAGATATTTTCTAGTAATACTAATATACACAGTACAAAATAGCTATGCCAGAAGGGCTATCATATATAATAAAAGTATACTGTAACAAAAGAAGAGAAACAAATACTACCCAAAACGATTTAAAGCACATTTTTATTATAGATGGGTAAGGGTTGTTTGCTGTGGCTAAAAACATATTTATAATGGATGTAGAGGCTTTTCTATCTACCAAGAGGTATAATATTTTTAATATTGAACTAACATTTCTGTGACGACAAGAGGGAGCTGGCTAAGCTTATTTTTAATGGGAAAAGACCTTTTTCCCCCCTGGATATTGCTTTAAAAACTGGTAAGTTAAATTCTTTTAGTTACTAGCACATCAAATTTAAGAACAGAGAAATAAAATCAATGAACACTACAAAAACGTGTAATTTCTATAAAGCAGAAATATAAAGTTTTTATAATTTAAAACAGCAGCAATTTCAAAAGATTTGCTGAATTAAAACTTTACAAAATATATATACACAAAGTATCATTCCAGATGATCATGGCGTTTTACAACAGTATATCACAATCCCCAATCTCTAACCCCAACCTACTACTGGATGTAGCTGGCCTATAATAATTTTTACAACAATTAAAAAAATAAAACGACAACAGAAAGAAACCTTCCAATTCCCTTGTGTACAAGCACAGGTTACAATGTGCTGGCTTTGATTCTGTATGCACAAAGAGAATCTTAAAATAAAACAAGGACTTCACATAAATAGTTTTACTTGTTATTAAGTATGTGACCAAACAAATTAAAATAAGTACTAACAACCAAAACATATCTTGATGTAACCAGTACATACACTCTTAAAGAATAACAAGGAAGAAAAAGGAAATAAAATAGTCTATGAAAGCCACAAGCACCTTGTTTTCAAAAGAGCACCAAGCAACACAAAAAGGCAACACGTAAGAGGTAGTGTACCACCGGCTAAGATGTATATGCCCACGGGGGACCTGAATACAGCTTAGTGTTTTGGAAAAGAAGACATTAGACTGTGGCTGTCATTTTAGACAGAAGCACTGCACACTTGGGAGCATTAGCCAGTATTGCTCCATGGCGCACTGCATCTCCAGCTGTCTAATGGGTACTTAGCTCTCAGACAGTCACAAAATATAGGATACCCTGAAGAATTCCATATTTATACATTTTCAGCTCTAGGGAATTCGCTAAGAAAGCTGAGATCAATATAATTTTTACAAGAATTAAATACTTTATCAATTGTAGTCCTTTAAAACATGCCTTTTCTCCTTCTTAGGAGGAAGTCGATTCTTCCTGAGATTCTTTAAAATTTAGCCAATGCTAGCCATGCATTTCATAATGACAGTATTTTTCTGTCTACATTTTTCCCTCTGAAGCAATTACCTGGTCAACAGCATGAATTCTGAACTAATTCAGAGACTTTAGAGAAAGCACACAGGACTGCTTTCAATGTAATACTTCCGTTCAGTTTTGAGATGAGGAAGTTTTTGTACTTCGACAACTGGTAGTTGATTAGGCTCCTGGGTGTGAAAAAGAAATGTTGCCTTATGCCAGCTGCCATCTTGAATCTGTAAAATGAGAACAAAATGCTTTCATATGCACTTCATTAGCAGTCATTCTCAGCAGACAGTGCCCTTCATAAACTATGTAGAGTGTTTAAGGTTTGGAGACAATGACTAGAAAGGGCCTAGAACAATGCACAATAAGTGGTAGCAATTAATAATATTAGCTGAAAACATGACCTTATTCTCGTTTCTATAATGACATTGTGTGTTCTAATTCTTCACTTGCAGCACCTAAGGCCAGGCTTCTGTTTCGGTTGTCTGTGGATTGCTGGACCAAATATGAATGAAGAGATTGCTATATTCCCAATATGAGTGATTCCCATCTGCTCTGTGTTTCTTTACTTGGGATTGATTCTTCAGGATGGGCATTTTTCTTGGATGAAAGTGAATGAGCATTCTCATCCTCAGTACTTTAGGTAGGAAGTAACCAGAATTGCCTCAGTCAGAAGGTTGTTAATACTAAAATTAGGTTCAATATCTTTTTGTTTTTTTGAGTCGTGGTCTCATGCTGTTGCCCAGGTTGGAGTACAGTGGCCTGATCACAGCTTACTGCAGCCTCAACCTCCTGGGCTCAGGAGGTGTCTTAGCTCCCTGAGGAGCTGGGATTACAGGCGCATACCACCATGTCTAACTAATTTTTTAATTTATGTAGAAATGAGGTCTTACTATGCAGCCTCAGCTGGTTTTGAACTCTTGGACTCAAGCAATCCTCCTGCCTTGGCCTCCCAAAGTGCTGGGATTACAGGAATAAACCTCTGTGCCCCCCCGTACAGTCATCTTTTATGTTTCTTTTTTCTTTTTTCCATTCTGTGGTTCTCTATATAGTTTTTCCTTTCTTCTCTTCCTTCTAGGCCTTCTTATTATTATATGTTATTTTGTTTCTTTTACATTCTGTGGAGCAAAATATATCATAAATTGTCCTATGATTAAGATGCAACAAGACACATTAGGGAAACACAATGGGTAGTTTTGTGCAGCTTTTATTCAGGACTTATTTAACTTATTCATTCACAGAAATTTCATGAATTCTGAAATTCGAAGTAACTTTGAAGATAATTTAAGCTACAAATTTCATTTTAAAGGTAAGGCAATTGAAACTCATTGAAGGTAAGTTACTGCATCTAAAGTAATATACCTAAATTTTGTGTGTAAGACTGTTAGATTCATTCATTTTTTTCAAGCAATATTTATTGAACACTAAATACATTTGGCATAGTTTACTCAACTATGTAATCCTCAATTTCTTAAAGTGCTTGAATCCTAAAGATGAATAAATTTGTCTGGCTTCTGAATTCTAGCAGCTTATAAATCTTGCTGGAGAGAGGAAAAACATAAATAACCACAATACAAGACCATATATGGTAAGTACAATATAAATAATATAGATAATAAGTATTAAGCCCTCCCCCCTTCTCTCCCTCCCTCTCTCCTTCATTTTTCTTTTTTTTTTACTTTTTTATTTTTTAATGGTTCTGGCTCCTTCCCTTTCTGAGACCCTTCATTTTTTAATTTTAATTTTAATTTTTTTATTGTAGAGACGAGGTCTTGCCAAGTTGCCCCGGCTGGCCCCGAACCCACGGGTTCAGGCAATCCACTCACCTTGGTCTCCCAAAGTGTTGGGATGACAGGCTGAACCACCGAACCCAGCTCCTTCCTTCCTAAGACAGGGTCTCACTCTGTCTCTTAGGCTGGAGGTGCAGTAGTGGGACCATGACTCACTACAGCCTTGACCTCCTGGGCTCAGCAATCTTCCTACTTCAGCATCATAAGTGGCTGGGACTATAAGCATACGCCACTATGTCCAGCTAATTTAATTAAATTAATTTTTTTAGAGATGGAGTCTCACTATATTGCCCAGGCTGGTCTCAAACTCCTGGGATTCGAGCAATCCTGCCTCGGCCTCTCAAGGTGCTGGGATTATAGGTATGAACCTCTGCACCCAGCCACTTCCTCATTTCTATCTGGAGTAGTCAGGGAGAGCTTAGTGAAAAACTTAGAATTCAGATGAGCTTTAATGTTTCCTTAAAATTTCCTCTTGATTAGTGAGGTATAGAAGGGCATTTGAGAGTAAGGAATGGCATAAGTTACACACAGAGACATACACACACACAGCAGCAAAACGAAACAAAACAAAACCCAACAAAAACCAAACAAACCAAAACAGATGGGAAAATTATTCTACCATGGAAGTTAAAAGCACAGATTTCAACTTGGCACAGAGTTTGATAGAAATCCAGGTATTATCATCTTCCCTACATATAAATTGGGAATAATAAAAACCTGCCTCACAGGCTTGTGAGGATTAAATAAGATTTCAATCAAGGCTTGGCTTGGTGACTCAGCCTGTAATCCCAGCACTTTGGGAGGCCGAGGTGAGAGCACTGCCTGAGCCTACATGTTCGAGACCAGCCTGGGCAACTTGGTGAGACCTCATCTCTACAATAAATCAAAAAATAGCCGGGCATGGTAGCACGTGCCTGTAGTTCTGGCTACTTGAAAGGCTAAGGGGGAAGGATCGCTGGAGCCCAGCAGGTTGATGCCAGGGTAGCCATGAGCATGCCGCCACACTCCAGCCTGGGCAACAGGGTGAGTCTCTGACTCAAAAAAAATAAAAAAAAAAGAGATTTCAATCAAAAGTCCCTAGCAGTACAGGGAAGCTTTGGAGGTCTACATGCTGGGGTTTGGTTTCTCACTCCTCTTCTGATTAGCTTCATCACTTTGAGCATGCATGACTTAACCCCTCCATGCCTTTACTTTCTTACCTATAAAATGGGGTGAATAATATTTTCTTTATAAAGCAATTTGATAAATAAAATAAAGTATATAATGCATGGCCACTTGCCACATAATAAACCCCTGATAAATAGTAGTGGGAATTATTGATATTTTTATCCCTGTTATTATTACAACAGATCAGTTTGGCCATAGTTCAGAGTAGTTCACCAGTGAAAGCTCAAGTTGGAAAGGCAAGTTGGGTCTAATTGTTGTAAGCACCGAACATGGTTGATAAGTTTGGATTGTGTCTCAGAGGTACTAGCGAGTTACTGAGTGTTTCTGGGCAAGATTTTAAAAGTTAGATGAATATGTTAGTGATATTGATTTCTTTGAATAAAGAGAATAAGAGCCACATCCTTCTGACCATTTGCCTAGGATTTTTCAAGCACTATTTTTCTGGAAATAAAATGTTATGAAAAAGTAGAGTACCCTGGAAATGTTAAGAGATGCTAAGTTATAGTCTTCATAGTACACAAGGATAGGAGATCAAGCTACCTAAAGTAATTAATGTGTATACATAAAGAGGTCAGTTCTATACAATGGGGGTTGGCAAATTCTTTTCTAAAGGGTCAGAGAGTAAGTATTTTAGATTTTGTAGGTCCTACAGGCGCTGTCACATCTACGCAACCCCGCCATTGTAATGTGATAACAGTCATAGATAATAAGTAAATGAATGTGTGACTGTGTTCCAATAAAATTTATTTACAAAAACAGGTGGTGGGCCAGACTTGGTCTGTTGACTGTAGTTTGCCTACATCTGCTCAATGAAACAATATTTTTAAGTGATAAATTTTTCATAACATCCATTGTTTAATTTTAATGAAAAAAAAAGGGCTACAATTCAAATACTGACTGATAGGGTCAATCTGTAATTATACCTACATTTGGTATCAGGTACAGAAACTGACAATATAAAATAAAACTGACTTGCTTCTATATCTTCTCTTCCACACAGTAATGAAATGTAGAATGACAGCAGTGAAGACACATGAAAAAAATCTATTTGTCCATATGCTCTGGCCATCTATCCATCCATCCATCCAACCAGGTATGATATAATTATTTGATATGGAGAATAAACATTAATTAATACCTATTTTGCTTATAAAAATCTATGAATGACCAAAAGGTATAACAAAAGTTGTCAAGATAGTATGTAAACAAATAATTGATCCTGAAAAATGTATAGTTACAAATCAGACATATTAAAACTTAATATCCTTCTATGGTTTGTAATTAAAATCTTACTCTAATCATTCAAATTTTATAGTTTTATCATATTGAACTCTATTGAACAATTCTAAAGGTGCCATTCCCTTACCTTGCAGTCATCTGAAAGCACTTCTGGTTCATGTAGAGTGTTTTCTTTAAAAATCTGGCCATTCCATCCCTTGAAGCCAACAAGCAATCCTGGGCCACTTTCTTGTGCCCTTGTCCACCTTGGGGCGTTTAGACAGTGAATGGTGATGATGTGGGTGGCTTCAGAGCTCAGTAAATGAAGGAAGTTCATCTGGACTTTCCCCACTCCAAACTCCAACTAATGTCATAGAAACAACATGCAGGTTATAAGGTGGCAATTGAGAAGGTTGCAGTTTGGGGAAACTTGAGGAATGTCCTGGAAAGGCAGCCTTGAGAAAGCTCTTTTCTTAAGATTTAACTGTCAGTAGTGGTGTGCTGGTAAATGTTTAACTATTGGCATTTGAGGGGAAAAAAAATTCCTAAGTTATAGCATTTTCTGATTCCTGCAGTAGAAATACTTTCATTATCCACTGTGGCTGGTTTCAGGCTGCCAAGATGTCAACTGAAAATGACATTGGGAAGATGTTAACGGTAGACTCTTCTGAGCCTATATGAACTGGATTCATTATACCATCATGCTATTACATATAATTTAAAAAGGAAAATAATTTTCCTGGTACCTAAAGTGCAATAATAATTTGCTGTTGGTTAATGCTTTAATAACCTTTTTCATAAAAATATGCAATTCTGTTGATGCCTTCATTTGGGATTTTTTGTGAGTGTTTCCATAAATAAGTTACAAGTTATAATAATAATTTGGTTGAATAATTTTAACTATTAGAACCTCAAAGGACAGGGACAGAATCTTATTCTTGGTGTTACCAGCCCCTAATGCAATCTCAGTCACACAGTGAATAATCAGTAAATGTTTACTGAACGAATTAATGAATGAATGCATGAACAAATACTAACTAATAAAGTGAACAATGTGGGACAAAATCAGAGTTAAGAAGTCTGCACATTTTCCAGGCTTGGGCAAGAAAACAGGTTTTCCTGTAGCTCTGGACATTATTATTATGTTGGCATTATTCAAGCAGGAGTATGGTTATAATGTAAACGAGCAGGAATGCTTTCTGCTGAAGAGTTTATACTAGTCTCTGAATGTAAAATTAGAAAAATATCAGCTATGAGGTAATGGAGAAGGAAAAAATGTAAAAAAACAACAGCAACAGCGACAACAACAAAATAACAAAGAGAGGAAAGGCGAAAGAAAGGCATAAGTATGAAAACATGGAAGGATAATCCTAAGACGCATTAGCGTTTGTCATTCAATTTCTTCATCTGACAGATCAGAATCAGAAACTTGCAAAATATTTCATCTTTCTGAGCCTTAGTTTCCTTGTCAGTGAAATGGGGGATAACACCGACCTGACAGGGTTAAAGAAGATTAGAAATGACTAATGTAATTGACCTAGCGTTGTGCTTGGCACAGAGCATGCCTTCCGGTGGCTCACAGTTTCAACCCCTTGGGTTAGCAGAGGAGTAGAAACTAGAACCCAGGTCTCTGACTCCAAGCCTATTGTCCTTTCAAAATGTTTACAAAATTTCATTTATTTTTTGACTCGCTCTAAAGATCTTAGGACCAAGTCTATGGTTCTTTGACAACCTCCTCGTCTTCCTGACATACAGCATTTTTAGTATCAATTTTACATAATGCCTGCAGCTTTTCTCCATTTACTAAATGTAAATGTGTTTACATTTGGGTAGGATAGGAGAACTGGGAGAATTGATTCAGGCATGGAAAGAACTAGCATGCAGCTTCCTGAAGGCTTCTGTCTCCTTCGCTCAGCTCTCACACTCCCGGCCCCTTTCCTTCTGTGATAGTCCTGGGCTGACTTCCAGGGGAGTGAGGATGATTATGTGGATATTTTAGAAGTAGGAGTATCACGCTGCTCTTTATTAGAGGTGCATGGCTTCCCCGTAGGAATGGAAGAAGCCTTTCTTTCTCTATTTTGGGGGTAATAATGGCAAATACCTCTTGAGATGAACGTGTAAAATACCTGGTTCATGAAGAGAGGTGTTTCAGGAGGACCTATTTCAGGGCAGTTCAACAATAAGTAGCTAAAAAGGTTGTACATTTCAGCAGCTGCCCTTTATGGTGGACAAAACACACAATAGGCACCTGTTTGAGTTCCTTGTCAATACAAATAAAATTCTTGCTCATTGCTGGTTTAATTAGAAAAAGAAAGGAATACAGTTGTGTGTTAAGCATATGTTATAGGTAGGACTAAGATGTCGGTTTTATAAATATTTGTTATAACGCCCAGTGTTAACTAATTTGCATTTATTCTAATTATTTAGTTTATGGAATTATTCCATTAAAAACGTCTTAAGTACCACTCAGTGTTTATTTAAGAAAGGTTACTGTGTGCCCAGTCATCACAAACAGCAAGATTTTGTGACAAAATTCTTTTAATGATGATGTAATTTTCAGCACACTTTAGGTAACTGATTATGGATAACACACTGCAGTTGTTTAGGAATTTTCTAGTGTGTCTATTCATAAAAACATAACATCTATTACACAATTTTTAATGGAATTTTTTTTTTTTGAGTTGGAGTCTCACTGTTGCCCAGGCTGGAGTGCAGTAGCACGCTCACCGTCACCACAGCCTTGACCTGCTGGGCTTAGACTGTCTTTCCACCTCAGCCTTCCAAGTAGTTGGAACTACAGGCACATGCCACCGTTCTCAGCTAATTTTTTGATTTATTGTAGAGACGAAGTCTTGCCAAGTTACCCAATCTGGTCTTGAATCCTGGGCTCAGGCAGTCCTCTTGCCTCGGCCTCCCAAAGTGCTGGGATTACAGGTGTGAGCCACTGCGCCCAGCCATTTTACAGGAATTTCAAAAACATGATCAGTTAAGTAAGCTGAACTAAGCCAATCATAAACACAATCAAAATGTCAAAATTGACTGTGATTAGGTATTTTTTTTAAAACCAAAAAGCTTATTTTCCATATATGACAGAGAATGATACTTTGCTTTCATTCTTAACATTTATAATTATTTGAAGTGACAGAATTTTAAACAAATTGTTCACAGATACTCTGTAATATATCATCATAAGTTCTAAAATTCAATACATACCTTTGTCACAGAAACAGGAGGTAAACATGTCTGGCCACCAGCACTGAAATTGCAGAAAACCTCAACAGCATCTGAAGGACATCCGAGATTTGGATCAATCCAGTATTTTCCTATTAATTTACAGTAAAACGCAAAGTAATTTAGGCGCCATGCTAAAATATGTCTGAATCACCCTTATAAGTTATCACAACACTTTAAATACATGGATTTCCACAGTCTTACTTGTTAAAAAAAATAGGAGATTATAAACATATTTACATTTAGTGAATGAATGAAAGCTGCAAGCATCATGTAAAATTGATACTAAAAATGCTGTCTTCCTATCAATTTAAGGGGATTTCATAATTTTAATAAAAATGATAGAATGGCTGAATTTATTGCTTTATTCTACAGATAAGAAGATGAGCTTATTGTCTGTAGTTATAGTTCATAGAAAAATTGAGGTTAATGTAGTATATGTGCATATTTCTGTTCTAGGGCAAAAGTAGTTCCAAGTATTGGGTTCATTTCTCTGCAGTCTTCTTCAATGTCTTGGCTTGAAAGTCCCCCACTATTTGTTAGCTCTTTTATACTTCTAACTTTTAAGAAATTAGTTTTGCCAGGTCGTTTGAATTACCTGCTTCATTCCTGGAGCTCCTAGCTCTACAGTTTTCTCTTAAAATCTGATAAGGTTTTAACTACTACCATTCCTGATGGTAGTACTCTTGATGAAGGTCTTCAATGATCTCTGCATTACTACATCAAATGCAAACTTTCTTCACCTTACTTAACATTGACCCAGTTGGTCCCTTCCTCCCCCTCCAGCAAACATTTTCTTTGCTTAGTTTCCAGGATACTACATTCATCCAGTTTTCCTCCTGTCTCAGTGACAGCTTTTCTTAGTTTTCTTTGCTAGTTCCTCCTCACCTTCCTGATCTCTAAACACTGACCAGTCCCAGGACACAGTTTTTGACTTCTTCTCTTTTCTTTCTTTACCTACTATCTAGGTATTCTTAAAAAGTCTCAAGGCATTAGATATTATTTATATGTGTATGATTTCATAACTTTTGCCCTTAGCCAGGACCTCTTTCTTGACTTTAAACTTGAATAGTCAACTCTTGACTTGACATTCTTATTTGAATATCTAACAGACATCTCATACTAACCATATCCCAAACTAAACTCCTGGTCTTTTATCCAAACCTGCTTCTCCCGAAATCTTCTCTATTTCTATTAACAGGAACCCTACCTATAGCAAAAAAATATTAGAGTCATTGTTTACCATTCTATTTCTCTCACAGCCCATATGCAATCTATCAACAAAAACTGCTGGCTCTATCTTAAAAGCGCATTCAAGAATCTCACCTTTCCCCCCCCCCCCCCACTTCCCCTGTGACCAACTCTAGTCCAATTCATCATTATCTCTTCTGGATTATTTCAATAGCCTCTTCAGTGGTTTCCCTACTTCTATCCCGTGCTCCTCATTATATTTGCAATACATTAGCCAGAGTAATATTTTGAAAATCTGAGTCAAATTATGCCATTTCTTTGCTCAACAATTTCTAGTGACTTCCCATTCTATTCAGAGTAAAAGCTAGAGACTTTTTAGTAGTCTAGAGGGTCCTATATAATGTGGCTTCTTGATATATTTTTGACTTAATTTCCTATGACTCTCCCCTTCATGCACCTCTTCCAAAAGTCACACAGGACTTTTTGCTAGTCCTAGACATGTTAGGTACACGTCCAGGATTAGGACTTTTGTATTTACTCTTCTGCCTGGAAAACTCTTTCTCTAGATTTCTTGTAGCATTCTCCCTTACCTCCTTCTGATATGGCTCAAATGTCACCTTCTTAGAGAAGTCTTATCTGTCTATTCTATTTAAAATTGCACCTTCTGCACCACTTCCTAGCATGCCCCCTTCCCTGCTGTTTTATTTTTCCCTATAGCACTTATCATTTCCTACTGATGAAAGTATTTTGGGGGCACAAAGATCTTTCTGATACTCCACAATTCATACAACTTAACTGTTTATCCTATAATGAAGGTAGACCTTGAATTAAATTCCATACTGATTTTGTATGTCTTACAATGTCTTTGTTCCTTTCAGTTCTACAGAATTGTAGTTTTATGCCCTCAGATATGGGAAAAAATCAAGCTTAGAATTATTATAGACAGTCACAATTGTAAACATCATTTTAGTTTTTATATTAATTTTGGGCAGGAAATAGCTACAGAAGTTAAGTATTTTATTAATATAAATAAAATGAATATTTTCATTGCACTTCTAGAATGAAAGCAGATGTTTTGGACAAGAATATGGTGTGTGAGTGTTATATGTGTATATGCAAAATTAAAATGACTACTATCTACTTTACAGAATAACACAATATAGATTTTTCAAATCAACATTTTTCAAATCACAACTTTTTCCCAAAGGCGTCATTGTGTTAAGATGAGAGTTTTCACCAAAAAAATGGTATTATTGCACATACATCAAATAGGAATTAAAAATGACATATTGTAGCAGACAAGGTACCCCTATTTAACTGATGACTGCTCCTCTTGGCTTCAAACTGTTCTTTGATGCTTCCACTCTAAATTCATTTTTGCACCTATGGTTAATTAATTTGGGGCATCTATGTAGGGAAGAGAAACTTCCAAGAATGACAAAGCACTCCATTTTCATGGTCACCAATTCTAGTATGGGGCATTTAAATTCCATTTTGTATAAAAACTTTATTTTTAGGAAGTGCGGTAAAAGGATTCCATGATACCTTTCGTGATGTTGTTAACTTTGGCGTTCCTGACTTACCAAGTTCTGACAGGTTCTTCTGTTTGTTAACCCCAACATCAGTGCTCTCTATTTTAATTTTAGCAAAAATGTGCTATATTCCAAGTATACAATGTAAGCAAATGCTATTGCTTGAGGTGTGGGGACATCAGAAGCATGCTTTCCTCCAAGTGTTTTATTCTTGATGCCATTAAAATGGCTTCTTCCAGGGTTTTATCAAAATTACTATAATTTGGAATGAATGCGTTGCAAATCTCAAACACACTGAAATGATGAAATGAAATTAGACATCAGAGTTTTAGGAAACCAAGAACTTACCATCTGATACTTTGTGTTCACAGTTAAGCAAATCTTTGCAGATTCGTGCTGGGTTATCTCGTGTGCCCAGAGGATTCTTGATGCTGTGCAATAAATTGCTAAGGTAGTTCAGAGTTTTGAATATCTCTTCACTGTGGTCAATTAAAGTCACTTCAGTATTCTGGTAACTCTGCCAAGTCATCATAAAAATCACATAAGCAATAAAACCTAAGGACCAACATGGATTGAGGCAGAGGTAAAATGTGTTCCTACTACATGTATAAACTGGGAGTAAGAGGTAAAGAACTGCTTATATTTAAGCATATAAATGACTGTTTTACTAACCTCGGTTCTAAATAAGAGATCAAATTCACACTCAAAAAAATTTAGTTTTCAAGCTGACTTGAGAATTACTATACCTACTGTATGTTTTAAATTATACATTAAATTATTAGAATTTAAACAAAGGAGTAGAAATAATAGATTTTTTTTATTCTAAGAAACACAACTAATTTCATTGAACTATTTTCTTCAATAGTATCTAATTCCTTATAAATAAATCCTTTAACAATATTACATTTTTGTTTTAAATGTTTTCCTTACAAAATATCCTATGCATATATTTCTGTTTAATTATACTAAAGTCAGTTACTTTTACTTTGAAAATGGTTTTATATTTTAAATTTTTAAAAAATATAATCTTAGAGATAATGCCACAGTTTGGCCTCCAGAAACATTTCCCTGTTTAATTTGTATATTGAGAGTGCCAATATAAATAAAACCAGATATATTACCTCCATCTGTAAGGTGGTATTTGATTCAATCAAGGCTTGAATAGCAGCATTGATATCCATTTGTTTCTGTATAAAACAAAACCATTTGAGATCAGCAATAAGATCAACACTGAGTGCTCTAAAGTAAAGGCTGTAAATTCTGAAAGCTCTGCTGTTAAAGTATACTAGACTTATTATCTGAAGGGGGTTTGTAACTCTTATGGTTGGACAGATTTGCAAATACTGCTTGAGTATCTGAAAGGACAATATGCTGCCTTCATCCAAATCTCAAAGGTCTCTTAATTAAAATAGGACCAAATTCTAGAGCCCTCAAATGAAAAACTATTTGTCTCTGCTACATGAAACCACACATACAAAGTTACTCAAATGGAAGAGAATGAAATACGATTCCCTCAGTTAATAAATTGTAAAGTGAAGAATAAATAACTGTAGTAATTTTTAACAGTTATATTCTTGGAAGGAAAATAGAATAAAATACTACTATCCTGAGGTAGTCACCACATTAGTTTAATCTGATACTTCTGTGGTCTTAAAAACAATTTCTGGAGCTGGAAAATTTACCATTAGTCCCAAAAGAAATAATGCAGAATGAATTCAATCTCCCTGTGCATTTAATAAAATATATTTTTAGAAAAAGACTCAGCTTCACCATTAGTAAAAATCTTTTTTTGTAATAATAATTTTAAAAAAAGCTTGGAAACCAAGATGCATGAGTTGGGAGAAGACTCTGGGAAGTGGCATCTGCATAAGTGAAACAAGCAATCTAAGTTCTTTCAGAATGATTGTACTAAGATATCTTTTTTACTTGGAGGTCCATATAATGGAAACTGTTTTCAACATATCTCTCATAACTCATGGTTAGTAATTCAAAAAACTATTTAAGATGATGGAACAATCAATAAAATGCACTCGTCCTTGCTTCAACCTGTGGTTTTCATATTGGAAAAGAATTGACTCATTCTGCATATATGTATACTGCCAAACACTGATACACACTGAGGATAAAATGACAAGCAAAAAAGAAATTTGCCCTATGGACTCTAAGTTTAGAGGAGAGATATAGGCATTAATCAAATCTTCTCAGAAATACCTAATTACAAATTGTGATATAGGTTATGAAAGGAAAGTGCCTGAAGCTATGAGAGAAATTAGGGAATCAATCAACTCTGGAAAAGGTAAGAGGCTGAAAGGGATGGGTAAAGAGTCTTCCATGAGGTAGTGACATCTGAGCTGAGATCTGAAATCACGAAGAGCGACTTGAAAAGAACTTTTCAGGAAGAAGCACCAACCGCGCAAAGGTCACGAGACTGAAGGAGCATGGTTTAATCATGAAAAGGTTAGCCTAAAATGTTCTCTTCCGATTAAATAATTCTGACCATCTTTCTTGTGTGAATGGGCAGATTTTGGATAGGGGCCATGCAAAAATATTGACACAAAATATGGGAACTTGAATTAAGTGCTAAGCAATAGCCACCTTTAAATTTTCTACTTAGTCCCCTTTGGTGATTAGTGGTTTTAATCAGAAAACCTGGCATAATGGTTCTCCAACTCTTCAGAATCAGATTCTTTTGTACTCTTAAATATTATTAAGGGCCTTACAAAACTTCTGTCTATGTGTCAATGCAAAAATTCCAAATTCAGACCAATATACTGAGCCAAATGTGAGTGACCAGTCCCAGGACTCAGCCCCAAAAGTCTTGAGAGCATGTATCGGGTGGTTGAACTGCAGTTTTGTTATATACATTTTAGGGAGGCAGAAGTTACAAAAGACCATAAATCAATATATGTCAGATTTTCATTGGTTCAGCCTGAGAAAGTGGGACATTTCCAAGTGGGGGCTTGCAGGCTATAGGTGGATTCAAAGATTTCTTGACTGGCAATTTGTAGGCTTTTACCTAAGAAGTTTTGGAAACCAGTAGAGATGTCTTGTTGAGATAAGGAAGTGGAAAAACTCCATATTTCTTGATATGCAGATGAAATTCCATATGTAGAAGACTTCAGAGAGAATAGATAAGTGTCTTACATGATGCAGTGCCCAGAGCCTAAGAGTCTTTCTCTTCCTCCTCCTTTTTTTTTTTTTTTTTTTTAGTTGGGGCCTTACTTTGTCATCCAGGCTGGAATGCAACAGCATGACCACAGCTTACTGCTGCTTTGACTTCCTGGGCCTCCCAAGCACTGGGACTACAGGCATACATCAACATGCTTGGCTAATTTTTTGATTTTTTGGAAAGACAAGGTCTCACTATGTTGGCTAGGCTGGTCTCAAACATCTGGGCTCACGTAATCCTTTTGCCTTAGTCTTCCAAAGTGCTGGGATTATAGGCTAGGCGTAAGCCACTGCTCTGGCCTGATTTCCTTCTTTATCTGTTATATGATATTATGCCAGAGTCAGATTGGTAAACAAATGTCAGTATATAGGGTAATAGGGTGATAAATTCCTGTCTGATGGGTCCTTATCAGGTGTGACTCCCCAAGCTTCTTAGGGATTTAGATAAGAGACAAAAGGTTAGAGTTTAGTCCTCAAATGTGAGTTATAATTTTTTATATTTACCATAGTATAAACCAAGACATACACTTGAAAACTATTTATATGTTAATTGCTTTAAAATAATAACAAACCCATTATATGTTAATATAAATATCTTAATAAAAAATAACTATTTTCCAAACCAAAATAATTAGCAAAAAGGGTGGTCCTGTTTTACACTCCAGCACTTTCTCTTTAATGTCTGGATTAATAGGTGATAATTAAATTCTCATATTTGCTTTTGCATTCAATTGGTTGTGATATGTTATTTTAGTTGAAACACGTGAAGAAAATCTGGTCTCATAGATATATACAATTGGAAAAAAAGAAGTATTTAAGTGGGCTTTTTCAGATAATTATAGAGTTTCTTCTTTGATACTATGCCAAGACTTGATGAGTAGTCGTTTTTAAAGGTTAGTTGCTATATGAAAACTGAACCCATATCAATGAACTTTTTGTATTCTTTTATATGAAGATCTATGGATCTTATACTTTGATAAAATCTTTTAGCTATGCACAATTTTAACATCATGCATTGATAATTAAGAAAATATTGATTTGTGGTATTATACAGACCTTCTAAACAGTGACACATTTCATTATGCAATGTCAAAAATTACATTTGTTAACATCATCACTTATAAAAATATAAGTACTGACTGGGGAGCTGTCAAATGTATAGTGATACATACAAGTTTTCCTCAATTCTTATTTTGGCTTGAAAGCTTGAAATTTATTATTAGCATCAAACTCTGACAGTTGTTTTCCTTGAATTGACAGGAGCTTCATTTATCTTCAAGAAAATATTTGTAAAATATTCATGTCTTAATATCATTGGTAGTCTGTTAAGTAAAAATGGTGTTCTGTGATAGAAGTGGCTAGTTGAGTTTGCCACTCAAACAGCTGCACAGTGCTTTAATTTGAAGCAATCACTATACTTTAATGTGCAGTATAATTGCTCTATATGTTCTTCCATTTAATCACATGGAATGTTTAAAAAAAGATTTGTATACAAGAGTAGAGATTTAGGAAACAGTCAGCAAAAGTGGTGGAATAAGGACTTCCCAGAGTTCTCTCATCCATGAAAGCAATGAGAAAAGTGGCAAATATTGTCACCAAGTTTTTTAGAATTATGGAAATTGGCAAAAATGCTTAAAGCAATCTGGGCAGTATTTTTTTTTAAAAAAGAGCTTAATCTTGGTAAAAGCAGTGGGTTTTGTGGCGTTTTAACTTGCCCATCCTCCATGCCCATCTTCTCAGTTCTGCAATAGCCTTGAAAACTGTTAAAGTTTATGAGCAAGAATTGTTTGATTTTTGGCTACATGAAACAGAGGATAACAACTGGAGCCAACAATAAGCTAACCAAAAAGCTTATAGGAAATGTAATGAGATGTCTACAGAGACTTTGAAAAGTTCTGACATATTCCTGGGAAATGCAGAATCCATGTAAAGGCATAGGGCTGTGTGCATGCTGAGGAAAGACCCGAGAAGATGCTAAACTCTCCTCTCTTTCTGTCCTTGAGGCTCTATGACAGTAGGAAGTAAAGACTAAGGTATAATTGACAATTACCTGGCTGAGCACTGAAGTGGTGCTCCAACATGCACCTATACCTCATTGGAAAAAACTGGAAGACTTATTGGTACTGGTCTTTAAGAAATTCTCTTGGGTTGGGCTCAGTGACTCAGCCTGTAATCCCAGCACTTTGGGAGGCCAAGGCAAGTAGACTGCCTGAGCCCATGGGTTCGAGACCCATCCATCTCTACAATAAATAAAAAATTAGCCAGGCATGGTAGCGTGTGCCTGTAGTTCCAGCTACTTGGAAAACTGAGGCGGAAGGATCACCGGAGCCCACCAGTTCAAAGCTGCAGTGACCGGGAGCGTGCCACTGCACTCCACTCTGGGCGACAGAGTGAGAAGCCAACTCAAAAAAGAAAGAAAATCTCTTGGGAAAATTAGCTGACCACTAAGCTAACTGAGTAGAGTTGTCAGTGTTCACACATGTCAAGGAATATAGACTTTATAGAATTCATAAAACTTACTTAACACGCAAATAACAACAACAAAGAGCAATAACACTAAATTTAGGTTGTGGGGAAGAACCTGATTTTCAGGGTTGCCATCTTATATTACTTAAAATGTTCTGTTTTCAACAAAATATTGCAAGACATATTGCAGATGTTGGACTTAATTGACACAGGCTTTAGCTTAGCTATTTTAGGTAAGTTCAAAAAATTAAATAAAACCATGTCTACAGGACTAAAAGAAAGCATGAGAAAGATGTCTTACCAGATAGGAAATATAATAAAGGCACAGAAATTATAGGAAATAGAATCAAACAGAAGTCTTGAAAATGAAAAGTACAATAACTGACATGAAAATTTACTAGACAGGCACAATAGGTAGATTTCAATAAGTAGAAGAAAGCATTAGTTAACTTGAAGATAGGCTTATTGACATTATCCAAACTGAGAAGTAGAAAAATATGAAGAAAAGTGACAAAACTCACCATTTTGAAATGTACAATTCAGTTGTTTTTAGTAGATTCATAATGTTGTGCAATCATTACTATTATGTAATTTTGGGACATTTTCATCACCCTCAAAAGAAACTCCATGCCTATAAAGCAATCACTTTACATTTTTTTCTATTCCATTTCATTTCAAAAGAATGCTGAATGAGACTTACTAAATTGGTCTCATAATCCACTCACCAATGAATCATAACTCACATTCTGAAATAATTGCTGAATAATTACTGAGAAAACTTCTAATTCTATGATCCTATTCCATTATAGACCTTGTTTCTCTCCATGTGAAATAGTCTAGTTTTGAAGACTCCCACCAAAATTTCCTAAGAAATGTGACTTGTCTTTTTGTATTTTTTGATTTATTGTAGAGATGAGGTCTCCCCAAGTTGCCCGTGGGCTCAGGTAATCCTCTCACCTCGGCCTTCCAAAGTGCTAGGATTATAGGCTTGAACCACCAAGCCTAGGCTACTTCTCAATGCTACATTGCCAATTTCCTACAATGGACTCTGTGAGTTCCAAAAAGACATCCTTATATATGGAAGTCGGTTTAGAAGGAGGACAGAAAGTAAGCAAAGAAGAAAACAAAGAAACACTTATTGAGTTAAGCACATACATGAAGGGGGACCCTCCCCCCCAAAAAGGAATTATATTTTGGAAGGCAGGCCCCTTGTAGTACACTGAGAATTTGTTCCTCCAGATCAAGTGGTCAACCAGTTTTTACCTGAAAGTTTTGAGAAGGTTGCATTGCAAATTGTGGAGAAACGTCCAGAGTTTTGGCAAACAGGTGACTTGGTTCTTCTACCACAACAACACATTTAGTGTTGAACAGTTTTTAGCTAAAAACAGCATGACCCCCATGCGCCACCTTCCCTATTCACCTGCTTCACCCCCAGTGATTTTTTTGTTCACCCTATGGAAAAAGGTCTCAAAGGTAAACGTTTTGCTGATGTGGAAGGGGTGAAACAAAAAATGGCAGAAGCACTAAAAGACATCAAAAGTGATGAGCTCAAACATTGTTTTGAGCAGTGGAAAATGCATCTTGATGGGTATATTGCATAAAACAGAGTACTTTGAAGGTGACTGAAGTTTAAACATGTAAGAATAAATACATAAGTTTCTATAAACAAATTCTGGGGTTTTTGGGTCCCCTTTAATATTTCCCTTTTTAATCCTCCCAGTAATTCCTTAAAGTATATCTGTATTCTTATCACATTCTGCTCAGAGCAAAAACCTCTCACATGTCCTACCTCATATTGGCTGTATAGGAAGACATATATTTTCCAAGTGAGACAGGGATATGTGTCCCATATTTTGGCAATTAAATGTGAAAATTTTCACTAAGCACTTCTCTAATTTGCCAATGATATATGATTCTTTAGAACTTGTTCTTTCATAGGAAGGCAGTTTTGATATATCAATGTCATTATAGGTTGGGTAGACAATTGATAAGGACACTTGTAACCCCTACATAGTGAGGTCCCAGGAGGAAAGGAAGAACAGAGAAGCAGAGAATGATTTGGAGCTAGGAAGAAAGACATTCCCACTGATGTTCACATAGTGAAGGTTTCAGTTCCTGTCAGCGGATGGTTATAAAGGGAAAGTGATTTTTAAAAAAGTGTAGAGAAATGGGTCTCCTGTTTTCTTCTTTTTTTTTTTTTTGAGTTGGGGTCTCACTCTGTCGCCCAGACTGGAGTGCAGTGGCCGCTCCTGGCCACCGCAGCCTCGACCTGCTGGGCTCCGGCGATCCTTCCGCCTCAGCCTTCCAAGTAGCTGGAACTACAGGTGCGCACTACCACACCCGGCTGATTTTTTGATTTATTGTAGAGATGAGGTCTTGCTGCCCAGGCGGGTCTCGAACCCGTGGGCTCAGGCAATCCACTCACCTCAGCCTCCCAAAGGCGCGGGATTACAGGCTGAGCCACCGAACCCGGCTGGTCTCCTGTTTTCAAAGGGGCTGTATTCCTTGTGGCACTTTGCTTGTAAGTTATTTCTTGCCCCAGTGAAACACTGAGGAAAATGAAGAGTACCTGATCTGTTGAGAGTAGACCACAGGGAACCATCACCTGGAACTCTAAGAGATCTAAATGACATCAGAGCAGCATGTGGGAAAAAGTAAGGCTTAGGAGGCAAAGGACTGACTGTTATTTGGGATTGTGTAGCCAATAGTGGATCTCTTTTAGACAGGAAACATGACCAAGGACCATTGCAGTTGACCAGGAGGCTGAAGGAGTTGGGTATGGGTGGGGTTGGGGGGTAAATGGAGATCTTTCAGAGGAAACAAGAAGACAAAATGATTGCCGAATCCGAGAGTCAATACAAAGCGAAGGGGAAACCAACTTGGGACATCAGAAGCCATGAGGATAGAAGAAGCCACATAAGCAATGCCTCAAAGATGAGGCAGCATATTTTGGGGTAGCGGTTACAAATAACAAGCAAATATATGAGAAGTCTGAAGGTTTCTATAGCCACCAGCAACTGAGAAGGATATATGTAAAACCTAAGAAGTGAGTAACTGGCAAAGGAGAACATGTTTTTTTTTTGAGTTGGAGTCTCACTCTGGGACCCAGAAATAGGAAGAAATGGAGGGAATTAGCATATTTTGTGCACTTAGTATGCATCCTACATTATGCTGAGTCTTTTTTTTTGAGCATATACATTTCTATTTTATTAAAATATTACATAAGTACAGAGCAATTGGGCACATCCATTCTAAGGCACTGTTCTGATTTGAACACAATTCCACAAGAGAAAAGAGAAGTCATTACATTTGGTATTTTTCATCTCTACATTCAGACTCCTCCCATATTACATGTTTATTGCTACTGGTATCTCAATTTAAGCCCCTATGCTGAGTCTTTACTTCTTATTTAATATTCAAAACCACCCAAGAAAATAGGAGATGCCAATCCAAATCTGAGGCTTTGATTTCAAAGTAGTGTAGTCAGGTCAGTCTTGTATCAGGTTAGCAAAAAGAACAGAGGAACGCAAAAGGGACATCTTTGAAGAGGTAACAGAGGCAACTTTCACTAGTGATATAGTAGTGATTAAAGAAAATAAAACCAAACCAAGGAAACTTACTCTTGGGCCTGGTGCTCCGGGTGGACCCTAGAACATAGCAAATTAAAAAAATATATATTTATTTAGTAGAAATCCCAAACCAGGCAAGCATATAAATATCAATGGTAAACAGAAATAAATGTGAATATACTTACTGGAAGCCCTGGTTGACCTCTTGGACCTTGAGGACCCTGAAAGAAATGGAGGAAAAGCACACTATGTATATACTATGCTTTTGGTTGGATACACACAGGATAACTAATATTCAACCTCTGTCAATGTCTTTTCATGTCAGGAAAGTCATACAACTCAAAATTGTTTTAGTATTTTGAAGTTATATGCTCTTGCACTTAGCTATCATCCATAATCATAAACAAGCTGGATATTTACTTCCTTGTTTTACTGATATTAGTAGAAGCCGAATTTACTCATTTTAATAAACTATTATAAATGTAACATTAAAAAAATGTTCATACTGGCTGGGCACAGTGGTTCATGCCTGTCATCCCAGCACTTTGGGAGGCTGAGGCAGGAGCACTGCTTGATCCACGAGTTTGAGACCAGCCTAGGCAACATAGCAAGACCTCGTCTCTACAAAAAAAAAAAAAAAAAAAAAATTAGCCAGCTGTGGTGGTGCATGCCTATAATTCCAGCCACTCAGGAGCTGAGTTGGAAGGATCACTTGAGCCCAGGAGTTTGAGGCTGAGGTGACCCCTGATTGTGCCACTGTAGCCTGGATGACAGAGTAAGATCATGACTCAATTAAACAAACAAATAAATAATGAAAGAAAACTATTAAACAGTTCATACTGTCTAAGCAAGTTTGTCTTGTTATTTCTGACTACCAGCCAATTGTAAATATAGAAATTTCAGTGCTCTTAGATACCACATTTTCCTTCAACTACTTATACATTGGTTCTCAATCCTGTTGAGTTCACCTGTAAATCTCTTCAAAATATGACTTCTTCACCCTCATAGCAACCGTCTTAGTTCAGTGCTAATCATGTACTATGGACTGAATGTTTATGTTCCACCAAAATTCATGCTGAAGCCCTAATTCCCAGTGCAATGTTTTTTGGAGACAGGGCCTATATAGGAGGTAATTAGGCCATGAGGGTAGAGCCCTCATGAATGGGATTCAGTGCCCTTACAATAAGAGACACAAGAGAGATGATCTGTTTCTCAGCTTTGTTAGTGTACAATAAAGTGTACTTCTGTAAATCAGAAAGAGAGCCATGTCCAGACACCAAATCTGCTGGTATCTTAATCTTGGACTACTCAGCCTCCAGAACTATGAGGAATAAATATCTGTTGTTTAAGCTACACTGTCTATGGCAATTTGTTATAGCAGCTCACAATAAGACATAATGTTCTGTCTCTACCTCTAACTTGACTTCCTGACTTTATTCACTCTACTATGTTAACTATATTTTACCTATAAAATGGAAATCTAATTATGTAATTATGTAGTTAAAATAATTTAGTGACCTTTTATTGTATAGAGGACAACATAGAAACTTCTTAATAATGATGGCTACCATTTACTGGGATCTCACTATGTACCAAGTATATTTCCATTTTACATTTAGGAAAATTGAATGACTAAGTGACCAGTGAATGATGGTTAGAGGTAGGATTAAAACAAAGTCCACCAAATACAAAAGAATATGTTCTCAGTTTCTGTGCCTCTTCTTCGAGGTCTGGTCCTTACTTCTACTTACCTTTCCCAACACACCCTGCACACCATCTATGAACAACTACTGGTAGATCTCTGAATCTTCCAAATTCTTTCACATATCACTCTCTTGCACGTGTTATTTCCATGACCAGGAACACTTAGCCCTATCTTTTCTATCTGTTGAAGGTTCATTCATCTTCCAAGTCTTCTTTAAAACTCTTTATCTGCCTTGCCTAACTCTCATGCCACCTCCCTCCTGTTCAACTAGCCATTTTTTCCCCTGCATTCCACAGAACATGACACATTGGAAAGTCTTTCAAGCCCCTTAAAGTGTCTTAGTCATCTTCTCATTTTCTGGAACATGATCGGCATTCAATAAGGTTTACTGAGTAAGTAAGTGAAGGAATAATGTTAAAATTAATTACTATTAAATTAGAAATTATAAAAGTAAAAAGTGCATAGTAAAATGTCAAAATTAATGTTGACCTTTTTTTAAGAAAAAAGAAATAAGAGTAATTGCAGTTAAGAATGCTCGAAGGCCTTGTAAGTCTGCTAAAAATCAACTTACTTGATGGTCAATTGAATGTTAAGACTGTATTGAGTCAAACTTAGATTGTGGTTAAAAGATGGCAAAGCAAAATTTATCTTCAGCTGAGTCTGGAATGATGTTGATACTATGCTTGACTAAGTATTAAGTATCTCTTATTGCCAAAGCTGTTGGTCCTAAATATGTTGTGACAGCTAGAACAAACAACACACATAACTTAAAAAGGGTAGAGTACTCCAGCAGTATGCCTGCTGGCCATTTCTTCATTTGCAAGGTTTATGATTATAGTTTTAAGCAGAGAATGTACAAAACTTGTACTTCAGAAGTTACATGATAAGTTACAGAAATGTCATGTTGAAGATAGTCTTTTAAATACACAAAGGGTTAAAGTGAATTTGGCTATGTAAGTTTCTCCATTCTGGATCAACACTGTAAAAATAATACACAGTTGTGATCTTTCACTTTACTTAGTATTATCTCACAAAATATCACTGATGGTTCAGTATGAAAATACATATATCCTATCTTCAACTTTGAAAGAGAAGTTTATCATAGAAGAATGAGGAAACTATCTGTACTGCTGATTTTATTAAGTTCATTTTAGCTTGTTGCCCAGAACAAGTTAGATCACCGCAAATATGATCAAACAAAATACTTCAAAACCAGCAAGACAGGGCAGGGCAACCCCAATGTAACTGCACAGAGTAGGGTGAGTAGCCAAGTAAAACAAAATATGATTCCAACAATGTAACATTTTATTAGTTCTCTTTTATTGCTCTAGTTAGTACACCATCAAGGAGGGTGACTCATGCTCTCTCTATACTATATAAAGCAGTTTATAATAAAACTATTATTGTCTATGTTAATTTTCTAAAAAGGAAACCAAATTAATGTGAATAGTTATAGTGATTATTTGGCAACAGTAAAAGCACTGCTTTAAACATAGATTCTCTTTCCACTTAATCACGGAATTTACATATGAAACTCCAAAAGTAACATATTTTATAATTAGACTTTAAAAATACTGGTAAGTGCAAGTCCCTAAACCTGAGTATGTTGGTCTTTTCCTTTTTGTAAATTCCTCTATTTCATTTCCTTTATGCAAATGAAATCTTGATTTAGGTTCATGATCTTGACTTCAGGCTGGCATAGAGTTTTAGAGTTTTCCCTTTTCTGATGTATACATTGAGGAGCTTCCATTGTAGGATGTTTGGCAGCATCCCTCATCTCTACCCACTAGATGCCAATAAAATTTCATCCTTTCTCCCCAGTTGTGACAAAAAAATTGTCTTGATATTACCAAATGTCTCCTGGGGGGCTGGGGGAAGAGGGAGAAATATGGCTCCTGGTTGAGAATCATTGGTTTAAAAGGTTTCACTGAGAGTTAGTAATATTAAATAAGAATTAGATAGTATTGTAATCAGGATGGAATCAGTGAGCATCACAGGCATAGGGCATGCTTGCAAATAGGAATCAACTCTTCAGGATGTCATGTGTGTAGCTGGGCTATTCTTTCATCTATCTATCAGTGCTTGAGTGCGTTGCTGCACACTGGAATCTTAGATATCTCAACTGTAATATAACAGGTTTGGTAAAGACAGTCTCCAAGGTTCACTTTACAATTGTGACTTTCAAGAAAATTTATTAATTTTCTTCCTCATGTGTGTTTAAAAAAATTAAAAAAAACCTTTTTAAAAAAACTTTTAGATATGTGGGTCTTTACTACCTAGGCTGGCCTCAAACTCTTCGACTCAATAGATCCTCCTGCCTCAGCTTCCTGAGTAGCCAGGACTACAGGCATGTGCCACTGTGCTCAACCTACCTCATGTTTTGTATCTTGAGAAAGAAAATGTACACATGCATACAGCTGGGAATTTCAAATTTGAAGTCTGTATGAATGTAAGGGGAATGTGAATTTGAGTTTTAAAAGTTTGGGGATTTTTCCTTTGAATGATTTATACTTTCTATGAATTTTTAAAAGAAATATATACATATATGCTCTGGATTCTGAATGTGTTAATATTTAGGACATATTTCCCCTACCTTAGTTATTCCTTAAACCATCCTCCTCACTGTCTAATTGGAAGCAAATAAGATAATTCTTCACAAGTCAAGAATTGTGAAGACACTTAGAGGTAATAGTTGAAAAAACATCAATGGAATCTCCAACATTTTACTAACTTTCATTAAATAATATGCTATAAAAATGAAGCAGACAATCTAAAAATTCATGACAAGATTGTTCTCTCTCTATTTTTCCATTTCTATGGCTTTAAGTTACATGTCTCTAGTTGCGATTTTTGCCAAAATCATTTTCAGGTAGTTGACACAAGGATATTATTTCTGCTATAATTTAAATTTTTCCTTTTTACTAACAGTATTTCATTATTTTCAGTAGTTTGCTTTGCATTAATTATTCTAAAAATTACTCAATCCTGTTTTCAAAGTATCTGAAGTCTCATGGCAGCCAGGGCATTTTTTGTAACCTTTCAAGATTAACCTGCCAATAACACAACAGTTTTAAAGTAGAGGAAGAAGAGAGAATTCTACATGTTATCTGCTAGTACGTTTCCTTAGGATGTCACAAAACTCTGGCTGCTTAGAGAATATATATGAATCCAGAGACTCCTTTTAAAAACAGCCCACGGGCAGGCAGACAAGGAGCAAGTACTGAACAGAAAGTAAAGAAACTTACAGATGGCAATACAGAAATAGTTCTTGGAAACAGTGATGGAAATGACCTACTTGGGATCAGTACTAGAACTTACAATGTTAATAAACTGTAGAAGATATGAAGATATGATAACATGAAACTTCCTAATCAAGAAACCCCAATTTATGCTGAAGGGGTTTAAAAATTTTTTAAAAATTTTATTTTAAAGGTGTGGGGTGCAATTCAGATTAGGTATACAAAAGTTCATTATGCAGATTCCCTTGTTGATGAGGTGTGCACTTCCCTCCCCTGGCAGTTTCTCGCTACTGCCAGTCCTAAAGGGGTTACTTTTCATGTGTTGTGTAATGAGTTATAAACTTCTTTGTAGTTTTTTAAAAGTCACTGGATCATGGTTTGATCTAGGTATAAAACTTGCCAAGAATAGTATAGCTTAAACATTCTTATGCCAGGAAATTTAAAAATAAGATTGAAAAGCCAATTTGATGGATTGTTGTGATTCTGATCTTTGTACAAAGGGTTAAGTGTCTTACTTGTCTCTATATAATAGGTCTTAGTTAAGAAAATCTATTCCAAAAATACCTCATTTACTGGTATTATCTGAGACTGACCCCCAATAGGATGTTACATTCTGAAACACAGTAACCAATGATTAGTCTTTAGCCAGTCAATTATCTAAACTCTTCCCTTAAAGAAAACAAATTGAGCCGGTCACAGTGGCTCATGCCTGTAATTCCAGCATTTTGGGAGGTGGAGGCAAGAGGACTGCCTGAGCCCAGGGATTCAAGACCAGCCTGGGCAACATGGCGAGATCTTGTCTCTACAATAAATAAATAAAAAATTAGCTGGGTGTGGTGGCACATGGCTGTAGTTCCAGCTACTTGGAAGGCTGAAGTGGAAGGATCGCCTGATCCCAGCAGGTCAAGGCTGTGGTGGCTGTGAACATGCTATAGCACTCCAGTCTGGGTGACAGAGTGAGACTCCAACTAAAAAAAACAAACAAACAAAAAAAAAAAAAAAATGAAGAAAACAAACAAACTGATAGAATGTACTGAAAAAACTCCTAATGATAATATAAGAAATGTTACCAAGCTTTTCTATAGAACAAAAGAGAAAAGGTTTAATGGCACATTTTATGGATTAAGGTACTTGCAGAATAATATCTAGGAATTAAAAGATTATCTTTATAAAGCTTCTTAAGCTATAATGGGATAAAAGGAAAAGAGGTGATTAAAAGATATTTAGCATCAGTTACTCAACAATAAAAACAGACTAAACTCATAATTCTAATGTGCCAGTTAGATCTTGTTTTCAGGAGCTTATTAAACTGTCTACACTGTCATTGTACCTGCTTCCCCTCTCTCTTGAGTACTGGAAGTTTGCACCTTATTTGTGAAGAGAACTGTGGTAACCCACAGACCAAAAAACAAATAAGCACGTTAATTTGGGAGATACTACTTTACCAGACTAGAAAAAAAAAGTAGGGAGTTCAGGGGTGATATGATCTGGACAAGGGTGTCCATGATGAACAATGCAGGGAGTGGGTGGATTCAGAGAAGAATTCACAGCTAACGGGAATTAATAATTCATCTCTACTTAAAGAACTCTTCTATATGCTCTACGCTTTTGTTAGTTCTTTTGTGGGACTTATTTCTTTTCCTTTTGTGTAGAATCACAGACACTCAAGTCTGGAAGGAACTTGAAGGATATCTCTTCTAATTCCCTACTCAGTGCAGAAACACCAGTCCAGTAACTCATAGAGATGGCCGTAGGCTTTAGTGAAAGGTGCTCAGTATCTTGCAAAACTATTGTTTTGTGCAGCTGTTCATTATTATGTTAGTAGCGTATGATTACATTGAGCTGAAATCAGTCTCAGAATTTGATTCATTTAATCACAAGCTATTTATTATGTGTTAATTATGTGCTAAGTGCTATAATAGGCTGGGGATTAGGTGGTATCAAATATATCTCATTCCCTGAGGGAGCTCACTGTCTCTCAGGGAGCTGAGCACAGAAATTGAAAATACCATTCAATAAATAAATCACTTTAATTTTATCCTCTAGAGTTACTCATAGTATATCTATCCTCTCTTTCATAAGACAACCTTTCAGATAATTGAAGACAACTACCATGTTCCAACACTCCAAATGTTCTCTAATACATTTACCAATAATCTATTAAATGCTTACTGAATGTCAACTGTAAGACAGGCAATGTCAAGTGTTAGGGACAAAGCACTGAAACAAAAATAGGTAAAATGTGTATGTCATGGAGGCTTTATTCTAAGTAAGGGGAGATAAAACGAACAAAAGACCAAATAAATACAGTAATATGTCAGGTGGGAAGGTCACGGGTTAAGGAAAGATAAGGGGTCTCAGTAAGGTGGGGTCCTTTCACATAGGTTAGTCAGGAAAAGTCCCTGATAAGAGGACATTTAAGTAAAGAACTAAAGAACAGGTGCCAGGTATTTTACTAGGTGCTGGGTACTAGGTATTACATCTAGGGGTAGGAGTAGGGTGACATCAAACATCACCAAGTCCGCCCTGAGTCCACCATCTTTAAATAAAAGCCACAAGATGAGCAAGAACTCTCTGCCATACACAAAGATTATGTAGAGAAATAGTAGGTGCAAAAGCCAGGAAGAGAGCAGAGAGCAGAAAGAACAAGGAGAGAGATGTGATCAGGCTGCAGAACCGGGTAGAGGCTAAATACCCAGATATTTCAACTAGCCTTCCCAAGACATGGCTCTCCCCAGATCCTCCACCAACCCGAGAGAGCCCTTCTCTGAATGTGCTTTAATTTAGTCCATGTTTCTCTTTGTGGATGGCCCGACTGGTGCCACTACCTGCTTTATTCTGGATGTCATATTTCCATCAGTACAACCTAAGCATTCATAATCCATTGAGTTTGTAATCCATCAGAACCGCTTGATTTTTTTTTCCCCACTTGAAGTGCTTGTGACAGTGTCATAGGTGCTTGAGGTTTCCTACTCCTGATGGAAGCAAGTTCCTGCCACTTGAAGGGGTGTTGGAGAGCATGCAGAGCCAGACAGGTGTGGGAAATGGGCTGATTCCAAGTGTTCCTGTTTTTCTTCCCGGCTTTCACTTTTCCTGGGAATATGAGTTCAATGCGAGCATATGTTCTTGCTTCCTGTTATAATAAGTCTGCTGAGAAATGGTGACGGTCACGTTTCTGCAAATCGAACACATCTATCTAAATGCCCTTTCGGGATTCTTAGGCTATCTGAAATCACATTAATTTTCCTTTTGCAGCTAATTAACAAAACTGCAACTTACTTATTCTGCGTCCCAAGCATGCCCTATGATGAGAGGCAAAAATCCCAGCAGTCACGATGTCATCTCATTACCTTTTAACCAAGACTTTACTGCTCTATTTAAATTTATTCTTATGGGCTTATGTACTTAGTTTCAATTCCCTCATTTAATTCCATGCCTGTCGTCTTTTTATGGCTGATGATTTAATAAGTTCAGCATGAATTCCATGATAAATGAGTAGATTTTAGCTGTTCTTGCCACAAAGATAACAGAAGATGACTGTGTGGGATGAATATAATGTTTCTCTATAATAATTGTTGCCCTATCTATATGTATCCCATAAGGTATCATGTTGCATACCTTAACTATACACAATACAAGATTTATTAAACAATAAGCTTAACACGATCTCTGTTGGGGAAGTGGCCCTTTTATAAAATGCCGTCTTTAGCTTGGAAGAACTGGCATCCTAGAAATGTGGGAAAGAGTGCCAGTATAAGCTATTTAGGTCACGAAGTGTTGTGTCCACCCTCTCACCATTGTTTCTAATTGGCTGAAATAGACAGCTAATGATTTGTTTCTCCTCTGCAGCCCTCTTTGGCGATGACTGGACATAGTGGGTATAACCCTAAGTGACTGGCAGTGCCTTTTTCTGTCACTGGTGAAGAAGACTCTCTTGCTCTTCGGATGCCCGACAAGGCAAACACTCCATTTCACACAGTGATCTGGAAAGAATATGACTGGCAGGTTCTTAAACAAATTTAGGGCTTATCAGATTTCACTGCAATATACCACCTAGGTTAATTCTACTTCCTCACAACTGTAATTTTATTTTTATTCCACAAGTATCAGAGATATAATAATAACGCTAGCAGAGTCCTTGCTTTCATGGAGCTCATAGCCTAGTGTCAGACACTATAATCACAAATTTAATTAAACTTACAGTTTCCCCTCTAAAGCCCTTTTCACCTCTGGGTCCCTAAAAGAAAAAAAAAAGATGTTAGTTCTGTGCTATTGATAGTTATTTATTAAATGTAGCTGAAATTGCTGTATACTAAACATGACAAATTATGGTTTTGATTTTTCTATCCAGTAAGACTTGTTTTGTTAATTTATATACTGTTTAGTTTTCTTTTCCTAAGCAAACCATAACAAAAACAACACATCAACAGGTTTGTTTTGGTTTGTTTTGCTGTTCCTAGCACTACCTTCGGGTGAGACTAAAATAACTACTTATTCACTCAAGTCAAAACAGCTTATCTGGCAATCATATACAAAACAATTTAAAAATAAAATTCTTTCTAAATTCAGGTTATATTTTTTTAATATTTTTTTTCTTCAATCCTTGAAAATCCTGTTGTGGGGTGTTTTCCTTCTCTTTCTGTTCCTCTTTTTGAATCCTGCAAATTTTGATTTATTGTATATAATTTCATGTAGTTCAAAATATTTTCTAACTTTCCTAGAGATTGTCCTTTTGATTCAAGGATTATTTAGAAGTAAGTGTTTGGAGATTTTCCTATTATTTTTTTGTTACTAGGTTCTAGTTTAATTCCATGATGACAAGAGAACATACCTTCGATAATTTCAGTTCTTTTATGTTTAGTAAAATTTGTTTTATGACTCAAAATATCTATCTTAGTAAATGTTCTATATGCACTTGAAAAGAATGTAGCGCCTGCTGTTGTTGGGTGGACTTACTGCTTGTAAGACTTGTTAATATTTTTATGTTCATCCTTGAAGAAATTATCTATTTTTAGTAAATACTGTTATAACACTATTCATCTTTTTTGTAACCCAAATTTACACTTTCACAATGTGAGTATTCTTCAATATCAATCCATACTCTTCTAGATGATTAATATACCTAGTATTTAATACATTATGATATTTTAAATTCCCAAATATTGATTTTTTCCTATTTTTTCTCATTATGAGCAATGCTGTGAGAAATATTCTTGTACTCTAAAATGTTTGTTAAAGATTATCCTTCAGAAAGTTTGTTTGAAATTGCAAGCACACCTGCAAAATATGAAAGTATATATTTCTTCTGATTCATGCCATGTTGTTATTTTTTCAAGCTAAAAATACAGTCTTATTATTTATTCACCACTTATTACTTATTTTTGTTTCTTGTCTTAACCTATTTTAAACTAGGGTACTAACTTTAACATTTTTGATTTGATTAACTTAAAAATTGATTTTTAAGATAGGTTACAGCACTTAAAAAAAAAAAAATCAACCTTTTCTACCCCCAACTCAGTATTAACAATCTGGTATATATCTTTTCATATTTTTTCTAATCAAATATTGACAGATATATTTACATATGTATGAGGGATACTGCTATTTGGTAATATTAGGATCATATTATATACTCTTCTATGCATTATGCTTTTCCCACTTAACAATACATCGTGAAATAAGTGTAGGTCAGCCAAACCAGATACAATGAATTCTTTTTAATAACTGCATAACATTCCATGAAATTGCTGGACCACAATTTTCTCAGTCATTCCTTCACAGAGGAGCATTCATATGTTTTTAAGGTTTTGTTGTTGTTGTTGTTGTTTGCTTGCTTACCAATACAGTGTTGTGGGAAAAAAAACTGTAGAATTCCCTTCGTGGATTGTGTATTTTTATGAGGGGGGACCTCCTACAAAAGGCTAGGAGGGCAGACCCCTTGTAGTACACTAGGAATTTGCTTCTCCATATCAAATAGTCAACCAAAATTGTTATCTGGAAGTTTTGAGAAGGTTGCATTACGATTTGTGGAACAAACATCTTGAGTTGTGGCAAACAGGTGATTGGTTCTTCCACCACGACACCTGCCCACACTGCGCTGAGTGTTCAGCAGTTTTTGATCTAAAAATGGTATGACCTCCATGCTCCACGCTCCACCCTCCCTATTCACCCAATCTTGCCCTGAATGACTTCTTTTTGTTTCCAGATACAAAAAGTTCTCAAAGGGAAACATTTTGCCCATATGGAAGAGGTAAAACAAAAAATGACAGAAGTCAAAAGGCATCGGAATCGATCAATTCAAAAACTGTTTTGAGCAGTGGAAAAAGCATCTTGATAGGTGTATTGCATCAAATGGACAGTACTTTGAAGGTGACAAGTATAAACACATAATAAAACACAATTTTTAATAAATAAACTAATTTGGGGGGAGTCCCCCTTTGTATATGTATGGGACAAATTTCTCAAAGTGGAACTGCTTGGTTAAAGGCTATCTTTACCTATAGCTAACAAATCTTTCCACAAAGACAGTATTCACATTTCTACCAGTGACTTTCCTGATAGCTCCTTCTGAGAGGTTATGTGGAATATTTCATTTTAATTTAATTTGCAGTCCTCTGACTTAAAGTTAGGTGAACATCTTTTTTAAAACAGTAGTTGAACTTTTGGATTTGCTCTCCCCCTGACTGGCTACTCTTTTTGCTGGAATGTTCTTCATTTTTCTACAGTTTTCTATCTTTTTCAAACTAACTTACAAGAGCTCTTTATGTATGTATTAACCTGCTATATGTTGTATGCTTTGCAAAGATTTTTCCCACCTATTTTAATGTTTTGGCTTTGTGGAATCTTTATTGCTTTATTTTTAAAGTCCTTAAATGTTCATCTAGGGTTTTAAAAAATTGGTGAAATAGGGTTCTAATAATTTTTTTTCCTTTTCTTTCTTTCTTTTTTTTTTTTTAAGACATGGGGTCTTGGTGTGTTCATCCAGGCTGAGTGCAGTGGAGCAATCATAACTCACTACATCCTGGAACTCCTAGGCTCAAGCAGTCCTTCCACCTCAGTCTCCCAAGTAGCTAGGACTACAGGCATGTACCACCACACCCATTTAAAAAAATATATTGGGGCCGGGCTTGGTGGCTCAGCCTGTAATCCTGCGCCTTTGGGAGGCTGAGGTGAGTGGATTGTCTGAGCCCGCGGGTTCGAGACCCGCCTGGGCAGCAAGACCTCATCTCTACAATAAATAAAAAAAAAATCAGCCGGGCGTGGTAGCGCATGCCTGTAATTC